>NC_069499.1:254183204-254483204 GCF_027579735.1 Bombina bombina | reverse complement strand
GAGGGTCACCTCACCAGCGGCTACAGAACCAGATTAAAATGGAAAAGCAGCAGGTCCTAGTATAGCAGCTGCGCACAGCAAAATCTACCAATCAACTGTGTGCAGCAGTTTAAAAATTGTCTGTGTGGTGTGAGCCCTAATGCATACACACAGCTATAGTAAACAAACTACATTGCCCAAAATGCATATACACAGATATAGTAAAAAACTACATTACCCAATGTGCCTTTTTTGCACAGTGATCTGCAGCCTGAGCCGCCACCTCCGAGTCCCTGCTTGCTGCTTTGTATAACAGTCACCCGGCCACCGTACCCTCCATCTGAAAGTTACTGATTTACCAAAAAATTGAGACAGAGACATATTTGGGAGAAGGGATTTTAGTTGAGGTTGTAACTGCACCAGAACTTTTTGAGCCTTGATATATCTCAGAAGAGAGAGAGCCGCACTCCTGAAGCAATTCTTCTCTGAACAACAGACAATCGTCTGTGGGCCTCGTCAGTGAGGTGCAGTTATATCTCTCTAAGGGCATGTGTGCAAGGAGTCCACGTCTGGTTTCCCCCATTACTCTTAGGGAGAGTAATATCAGAAGAGAACTGCACTCCTGAGATAGAGCAAAAGCTAGAATAACTTCCATGCCTGTTCATTTCCATTGCAACTCAGGGTGCACACTCTTTTACCACACTATGCCTTTTCACAGAGAAAAAAAATATCCTGTAGCATATCAGTCTGACCCTACCCAATGACAGTCCAGCCCCGAAATACCAGGCAATTCTTCTCTGAACAAGAGAAACGACAACCCCAGACGATCGTTTCGGCCTTCTGTGGGCCTCTTCAGTGAGGTGCAGTTGTATCTCTCTAAGGGCATGTGTGCAAGGAGTCCACGTCTGGTTTCCCCCATTACTCTTAGAGAGACCCAAGAGTAATTTGCATAAATATCAGAAAGAGACGCACTCCTGAGATAGAACAAAAGCTAGAATAACTTCCATGCCTGTTTATTTCCATTGCAACTCAGGGTGCACACTCTTTTAGCACACTATGCCTTTTCACAGAGAAAAAATATCCTGTAGCATATCAGTCTGACCCTGCCCAATGACAGTCCAGCACCGAAATACCAGGCAATTCTTCTCTGAACAAGAGAAACAACAACCCCAGACGATAGTTTTGGCCTTCTGTGGGCCTCGTCAGTGAGGTGCAGTTGTATCTCTCTAAGGGCATGTGTGCAAGGAGTCCACGTCTGGTTTCCCCTATTACTCTTTTATTTTATTTTTTTTATTACTCCTGGGAACCAAATTTTAAGCTTATGGATTCTTATAGAAAAAAAAAATAGCTATGTCTTTTGACAAATGCTTGTATTGTTTGGAGGCTCAGATTATTCCTCCTGTGCAGTTTTGTCCCACGTGTGAAAATAAAATGTTACTCTCTAAAGATAAAGATACCCCCTCAGAGCCATCTGTCTCAGGATATTGTTGTCCATTACATGCCTCAACTTTCTCCTCAGACGTCCCCGTTTCACAAGCAGTGCCCTGCAGTTCCTCTCAATTAGTTCATGCAGTGTATATTTACCAGGTCATTTTGCTGTACAACTGACTTCTGCAGTTTCTGCAGCCCTGAGTTCAGGTAAAAGGAAGAGGAAATCTAAGAACATTTCGTCTAAGTCAGGTATCTCTGACTCCACCAAGACTGCTTTAGCCAGTTTATCTCAGTTATCTGAGGAGGATCACTCCTCGGTTGCTTCTGAGGGCGAGATTGATGATTCTGAATCTGCTGTAGTGAGTACAGCAGATTCAGAGGAAGAGGCAGTTAACTTTAGATTTAAGCTTGAACACCTCTGTTTGCTTTTGTAAGATGTTCTAGCTACTTTGGAGGATTCTAAAGATACAGTTGCAGAAGCTCCTAAAAAGGCTAATAAACTCAGTCTTTGATGTCAAACTCAAATCTGTGTAAGTATTTCCTGTACCAGATTGCATGTCTGACATTATATCTCAGGAATGGGAGAAGCCAGGTGTCCCTTTTTTCCCGTCTCCTGTTTTTTAAAAGATGTTTCTGACTGATGTTGCTGACTCTGTGCAAGACCTTTGGCGCACTGTTCCTAAAGTGGAGGGTGTTATATCCACATTAGCCAAGAGAACCATCTAGAGGATAGTACCTCCTTTAAAAATCCTATCCTATGGATAGGAAGCTGGAAGGTTACTTAAGAAAGATGTTTCTTCTTCAAGGCCTACAAAGCCAACCAGTTGCTAGTATTGCTACAGTCGCGGGTGCTGCCTCCAACTGGTGTGACTCCTTATCGGATCTGATTTTGGAGGACACTACATTAGAGGAGAAACCTAAGACAGAAACAAGATTTTAAAGCTGGCTAATACCTTTATCTGTGATGCCAGCATGCAAGTAGTTTGTTTGGGTGCTAAGATTTCGAGCTTTGCCATCCTTTTTCGCAGAGCTCTGTGGCTAAAGTCTTGGTCAGCGTATGTGGTGTCCAAGTCTAAACTTCTGTCTCTTCCCTTTAAGGGTAAGACTTTGTTTGGTCCCGGTCTGGCTAAAATAATTTCCACGGTCACAGGTGGAAAGAGATCTTTTCTGCCTCAGGATAAGAAGGGTAGACCTAAGGGTTGCCAAACTTCTAATTTTTGTTCCTTTCGCAATTTCAAGGGACAAAAATCATCCTCTTCTTCCAAACCTGAACAAGCCAAAACCTCATGGAGGTCCAACCAGATTTGGAATAAGGGCAAGCAATCCAAGAAGCCTTCCTTTGAGAATAAATCAGCATGAAGGGTCCGCCCACGATCCAATCTTGGATCAAGTAGGGGGCAGGTTTTCCTTATTTCAGCAGGCTTGGAATTTCGATGTCCCCGACCCTTGGGCAGGATACAGGATAGAATTTAAATCTTGCCCCCCCCCCCAGGCAGATTTCTCCTGTCAAGATTATCTGCAGTCCAGATAAAGAGAGAGGCTTTCTTAAACTGTGTCAAGGATCTCGCTTCCCTAGGAACAGGCGGAACAGGGTCAAGGATTCTATTCCAACCTATTCGTGGTTCCCAAGAAAGAGGCAACTTTTCAACCAATTTTAGACCTTGTATCTCAACAAATTTCTCAGAGTTCTGTCTTTCAAAATGGAGACTATCCGGTCTATTCTCCCTTTGGTTCAGGAGGGACAGTACATAACTACCATCGACCTGAAGGATGCGTATCTTCATGTTCCTATGCACAAGAAACATTTCCAATGCCTGCAGTTTGCATTTTTGGGCAAACACTTCCAATTTGTAGCCCTTCCTTTTGGCCTAGCCACTGCCCCTCAAATCTTTATGAAGGTTCTAGGGTCCCTTCTGGCAGTGGCCAGATCTCAAGGAATTGCGGTGGCACCGTACCTGGACGATATCTTGGTTCAGGCGCCATCTTTTCATTTAGCAAGATCCCATATGGAGACTCTGTTGTCGATTCTCTGCTCTCACGGGTGGAAGGTGAATCTGGAAAAGAGTTCCTTAGTTCCAAATACCAGGGTATGTTTTTTGGGGATGATCGTAGTCTCGATCTCCATGAAGATTTTCTTGACGGAGGTCAGAAAATCCAAACTTCTTGCTGCCTGTCTTTCTCTTTAGTCCTCTGTCCATCCATCAGTGGCACTGTGTATGGAAGTTATTGGTCTAATAGTGGCTTCCATGGAATTATTCCTTTTGCTCGTTTCCATCTGAGACCTCTATAGTTACACATGCTTAGACAATGGAACGGAGACCACTCGGACCTCTCTCAGAGGATAGTCTTATACATCCAGATGAGGGAATCCCTGTCCTGGTGGCTCTCTCAAGACCATCTGTCCAAGGGCACATGCTTCCTGAGGCCATCTTGGGAGATTGCGACTACGGGCGCAAGCCTTTTCGGACTAGGGTGTAGTTTGGGGTTCCTTAAGCGCTCAGGGAATTTGGACTCAGGAGGAGTCTGCCCTCCCAATATATATCCTAGAGTTTGGAGAAATATTGAATGCACTGATAGCGTGGCCTCAACTGAGTTTGGTCCGGTTTATCAGATTTCAATCGGACATTACTTCAGTGGCGTATATCAACCACCAGGCAGGAACGCAGAGTTCCTTAGCCATGAAGGAGGTGACGCTTTCTTCAGTGGGCAGAGTCTCACAATTGTCACATCTCTGCCATCCACATTCCAGGGGTGGACAACTGGGAAGCGGATTATCTGAGCAGGCAGACTTTTCATCCAGGGGAGTGGGCCCTTCATCCGGAAGTGTTCTCCATGAGAGTTCCGGAGTTGGATCTGGCGTCTCGTCTAAACACCAAACTTTTAAAATATGGATCAAGATAAAGGGATTCGCAAGCAGCTCTGGTCGACACTCTGGTGGTTCAATGGGATTTGGGTCTAATGTAATTGTTTCCTCCGTTTGCCCTCCTTCCTCGGGTGATAGCCCGTATCAAACAGGAGCAGGTTTTGGTGATTCTAATTGCTCCAGTTTGGCCTCACAGAATTTGGTTTGCGGATCTGGTGAAGATGTCGTCCTTTCCCCCATAGAAATTGCCTGTGAGGAAGGTCCTTCTACTTCAGGGTCCTTCTCTACATCCAAACCTAGATTCTCTGAAGCTGACTGCTTGGAGATTGAACACCGTCTTGTCTAGACGTGGTTTTTCAGAGAAGGTTAATAATACCATGATTCAGGCTTGTAAGCCGGTAATTCGCCATATTTACCAGAAGGTGTGGCGTACATACCTTTTTCTGGTGTAAATCTAGGGGGTTACCTTGGAGTCAGGTTGAGGGTTACCCCCTTTCTGTCCTTTCTTCAGGAGGGCCTGGAGAAGGGCTTGTCAGTCAGTACTCTGAAGGGTTAGATCTCTGCCCTTTCAATTCTTTTGCATAAACGTCTGGCCGACTTACCAGATGTTAAATCTGTTGTTCAGGCCTTGGGCAGAATCAGGCCTGTGTTTAAACCTGTTGCTCCTCCTTGGAGCCTTAATCTAGTTCTTAGTGTTCTGCAACAGGCTCCATTTGAGCCTATGCACTCTGTTGATATTAAGTTATTGTCTTGAAAGGTTTTGTTTCTTCTAGCTATTTCTTCTACTCAGAGTCTCAGAGCTTTCAGCTCTACAGTGTAATCCCCTTTATCTTATTTTCCATGCGGATTAGGCAGTCCTTCGTACAAAATTGGGATTTCTTCCTAAGGTGGTTTCGTACCGCAATATCAACCAGAAAATTGTCGTTCCTTCATTCTGTCCTAATCCTTCTTCTCATAAGGAACGTCTGTTACATAACCTGGATGTAGTGTGCTTTGAAGTTCTATCTGCAAGCCACTAGGGATTTTCGGCAATCTACTGCCCTTTTTGTTGTGTTTTCTGGTAAACGTAAGGGCCAGAATGCCACTTCTGCTACTCTTTCCTTTTGGTTGAGAAGTGTTATTCGGTTGGCCTATGAGACAGCTGGGCAACAGCCTCCTGAGAGGATTACGGCTCATTCCACTAGGGCTGTCTCTTCTTCCTGGGCCTTTAAAAACGAGGCTTCTGTGGAACAAATCTGCAAGGTGGCCACTTGGTCTTTGTTGCATACCTTTTCCAAATTCTACAAATTCTATGTTTTTGCCTCTGCTGAAGCTTCTTTTGGAAGGAAAGTTCTTCAAGCGGTGGTGCCTTCTGTTTAGGTCTGCCTGTCTTGTTCTCCCTCCCTTCCATTCAGTGTCCTCTAGCTTGGGTATTGGTTCCCACTAGTAATTAGAATGGATTCATGGACTCTCCATGCCATTGGAAAGAAAACTAAATGTATGCTTACCTGATAAATTCTTTTCTGGCATGGAGTGTCTATGACCCGCCCTTGATTACATTTTGAGACGGCTTTTGTCATTTTCTAAACTTCAGGCACCTCTATACCCTTTGTGTCCTCTTCTCTTTCCATATTCCTTTAGCTGAATGACTGGGGGATTGTGGGAAGTAAGAGGATACTTAAAGCTTTGCTGTGGTGTTCTTTGCCTCCACCTGGTGGCCGGGAGTTGAATACCCACTAGTAATTAGAATGGATTTGTGGACTCTCCATGCCAGGAAAGAAAATAATTTATCAGGTAAGCATAAATTTTGTTATTAAAATGTAATATTATTGGTCTTGGATATAAAGCAACTTGAGTAAAGTTTTGAACCATTGCTATTTTTATGGTTTCCAAGAAATAAATAAGGAAACATCATCTTGCCAATGTATGTCATGACCTTTTGTGCAAATATGGATTTTTAGTATACCTAACTCTCATTTGGCTCTTAGATGAAAATTGTACAGGGAGTGCAGAATTATAAGGCAAATGAGTATTTTGACCACATCATCCTCTTTATGCATGTTGTCTTACTCCAAGCTGTATAGGCTCGAAAGCCTACTACCAATTAAGCATATTAGGTGATGTGCATCTCTGTAATGAGAAGGGGTGTGGTCTAATGACATCAACACCCTATATCAGGTGTGCATAATTATTAGGCAACTTCCTTTCCTTTGGCAAAATGGGTCAAAAGAAGGACTTGACAGGCTCAGAAAAGTCAAAAATAGTGAGATATCTTGCAGAGGGATGCAGCACTCTTAAAATTGCAAAGCCAGACGCCAGCAAGGTGGAGGTGGAGTACTGGTTTGGGCTGGTATCATCAAAGATGAGCTTGTGGGGCCTTTTCGAGTTGAGGATGGAGTCAAGCTCAACTCCCAGTCCTACTGCCAGTTTCTGGAAGACACCTTCTTCAAGCAGTGGTACAGGAAGAAGTCTGCATCCTTCAAGAAAAACATGATTTTCATGCAGGACAATGCTCCATCACACGCGTCCAAGTACTCCACAGCGTGGCTGGCAAGAAAGGGTATAAAAGAAGAAAATCTAATGGCATGGCCTCCTTGTTCACCTGATCTGAACCCCATTGAGAACCTGTGGTCCATCATCAAATGTGAGATTTACAAGGAGGGAAAACAGTACACCTCTCTGAACAGTGTCTGGGAGGCTGTGGTTGCTGCTGCACGCAATGTTGATGGTGAACAGATCAAAACACTGACAGAATCCATGGATGGCAGGCTTTTGAGTGTCCTTGCAAAGAAAGGTGGCTATATTGGTCACTGATTTGTTTTTGTTTTTTTTTTAATGTCAGAAATGTATATTTGTGAATGTTGAGATGTTATATTGGTTTCACTGGTAAAAATAAATAATTGAAATGGGTATATATTTGTTTTTTGTTAAGTTGCCTAATAATTATGCACAGTAATAGTCACCTGCACACACAGATATCCCCCTAAAATAGCTATAACTAAAAACAAACTAAAAACTACTTCCAAAACTATTCAGCTTTGATATTAATGAGTTTTTTGGGTTCATTGAGAACATGGTTGTTGTTCAATAATAAAATTAATCCTCAAAAATACAACTTGCCTAATAATTCTGCACTCCCTGTATTTCAAGGTAACTCACTGTTGTGATCAGTACACTTTTTGAAGAAATAAGGCTTTACTTAAGTTATGTAGCAACCACTTAACATTATAGTGTAAGCACTATCAAAATTTATTGTAAACTTAATGCTTCTTAAAATTATACAGTTTTTCTTGGTGTCTGTCTATACAAAAGAAAAAATATCAAAATCATGATATTATATGTGATTGTGTTTGTATTTCTCATAAAGGGTCAATAGAAAAAAACGCAACATTTGTCTGTGTGCATTCAAATCCTTCATGAGGATCCGAATGTGGAAGTAGGCAGAGGCTTGTTCCGTTTGGCTCTTTTCGGAGCCAGATTTATTCTTGTGACAGAAAGAAAATAAAAAAAACATATAAAAATACATATAAATATACATATATAAATATATATAAAATACACTAACACAGTAGGGTCCAGAAGTCTGAGTTTACTATCACCAACTTTATTTGGTACTTTATTATTCAAGATAAGTCAGACAAATAAATTTACATATTTGTTAAAAATTTGTGATATAACCATTTATATAAATAACCTCTTCACACGCCAATTTTGTATCAATTTCCAAAACTGTTGTGACACTATATGTTTCAATCAAAATGGAACAACTTAGTTCAAACGAATACCAAATATGGTTGCAGGCACGGCATTCAGCATTATGTTTCATCCAGTGCCGAAAATAGTACAATGCCTGTGCCTGCAACCATATTCAGCATTCGTTAAACAAATACGAGTTAATAAAAAATGCCAAATTAGTGTGATCCTGTTAGTGCTCCGTGTAGTTGAAAGTCTTTTTGTAATTATGTCAGATGTGCTTAGCAGGGCAATTCAAGGATAATTTTTACTTGTGAGTCCTGGAAATGTTTAACTATACCAATTTGAATATTTCTAAGAGGGCAGTACAAAGTAAACTGAAAAGATTTTCTGAAACTATATCATTTTATCCAAAGCAAGTAATTGGAAATCAGCAATAGTGTCCAGCGACTAGTTTTTATATTGAGGGTGCAAACATCATTCAGGGCACCACATCAAAGCATACAATACATACAGTTCCAAATAGGTGATTGCAGTACACCAATAGTTCCAATAATCTTCAAATGTATTAAATACAGCTCCAATAGACAAAACATCAACAACATTTCGGGGCTCAGCCCTTAATCATGTTACATACATTAACCAACACTAAAACACCTTATATACCCTAGTTAACTCCTACCATATACCTATTAATTCCTCATATACCAACGGATTATTTATCTTTTTAAACAATAAACATTTTGGAGTAGACTGTCCTTTTTAAAAACATTTTAACACTTCCCACATACCTATTAACCCCACATATACCAATTTGAGCCTTATAATAGCACAAACCATATTACAATGCCATCTAGTGGTCTAATCGATATACAACATAATATACAAAAAATATACACACATAACAAATTGGATTTTGTTGTGTGATTTTACTCCCACCAAACCAAAAAGGATGTGATAAGAGCAAAATCACAAGGGGAACAAGGAAGGAAACATATAAATAGTACATGCTTATACAAATTAAAAACAAAAACAAATGGACCACAAAAAAATAGACATATCAAAACCTTTGTTCATTCCTTTTATGGCTAAAGTTTCTAATTTATAGATCCATTATAACTCTTTGTTTTAATATTGTTTCTCTATTGACCCCTATTTTAGGGATATTAAAGGGATAGTCTAGTCCAAAATAAACTTTCATGATTCAGATAGAAAATGTAATTTTAAACAATATACTTTTAGCACCAATTTCTCCAACATTGGTGTGTCCGGTCCACGGCGTCATCCTTACTTGTGGGATATTCTCTTCCCCAACAGGAAATGGCAAAGAGTCCCAGCAAAGCTGGTCACATGATCCCTCCTAGGCTCCGCCCACCCCAGTCATTCTCTTTGCCGTTGCACAGGCAACATCTCCACGGAGATGGTTAAGAGTTTTTTGGTGTTTAAATGTAGTTTTATTCTTCTATCAAGTGTTTGTTATTTTAAAATAGTGCTGGTATGTACTATTTACTCTGAAACAGAAAAGGATGAAGATTTCTGTTTGTAAGAGGAAGATGATTTTAGCAGACAGTAACTAAAATCGATTGCTGTTTCCACACAGGACTGTTGAGATGAAGTAACTTCAGTTGGGGGAAACAGTTAGCAGACTTTTCTGCTTAAGGTATGACTAGCCATATTTCTAACAAGACCATGTAATGCTGGAAGGCTGTCATTTCCCCTCATGGGGACCGGTAAGCCATTTTCTTAGTTAAACATAAAAGAATAAAGGGCTTCAAAAAGGGCTTAAAAACTGGTAGACATTTTTCTGGGCTAAAACGATTGCTTTACTAGGCATATTATGCAGATTCTAACTAATAATTGGTATTATAATCTTGGGGAACGTTTAGAAAAACGGCAGGCACTGTGTTGGACGCCTTTTTCAGATGGGGACCTTTCTAGTTATAGACAGAGCCTCATTTTCGCGCCATTAATGCGCAGTTGTTTTTGGAGAGCAAGGCATGCAGATGCATGTGTCAGTAGCTAAGAATCACTGAAAAAGCTTATAGAAGGCTTTATTTGGTATCGTATTCCCCTCTGGGCTTGGTTGGGTCTCAGCAAAGCATATAGCTGGGACTGTATAGGGGTTAAATGTAAAAACGGCTCCGGTTCCGTTAATTTAAGGGTTAAAGCTCTGAAATTTGGTGTGCAATACTTTTAATGCTTTAAGACACTGTGGTGAAATTTTGGTGAATTTTGAACAATTCCTTCATACTTTTTCACATATTCAGTAATAAAGTGTTTTCAGTTTGAAATTTAAAGTGACAGTAACGGTTTTATTTTAAAACGTTTTTTGTGCTTTGTTGACAAGTTTAAGCCTGTTTAACATGTCTGTACCATCAGATAAGCTATGTTCTATATGTATGAAAGCCAATGTGTCTCCCCATTTAAATTTATGTGATAATTGTGCCATAGTGTCCAAACAAAGTAAGGACAGTAATGCCACAGATAATGATATTGCCCAAGATGATTCCTCAAATGAGGGGAGTAAACATGATACTACATCATCCCCTACTGTGTCTACACCAGTTATGCCCACACAGGAGGCCCCTAGTACATCTAGTGCGCCAATACTTATTACCATGCAACAATTAACGGCTGTAATGGATAACTCCATAGCAAATCTTTTATCCAAAATGCCTACTTATCAGAGAAAGCGCGATTGCTCTGTTTTAAACACTGAAGAGCAAGAGGACGCTGATGATAACTGTTCTGACATACCCTCACACCAATCTCAAGGGGCCATGAGGGAGGTTTTGTCTGATGGAGAAATCTCAGATTCAGGAAAAATTTCTCATCAAGCTGAACCTGATGTTGTGACATTTAAATTTAAATTAGAACATCTCCGCGCACTGCTTAAGGAGGTGTTATCTACTCTGGATGATTGTGACAATTTGGTCATTCCAGAGAAATTATGTAAGATGGACAAGTTCCTAGAGGTTCCGGTGCCCCCCGACGCTTTTCCTATACCCAAGCGGGTGGCGGATATAGTAAATAAAGAGTGGGAAAGGCCCGGCATACCTTTTGTTCCCCCCCCCTATATTTAAGAAATTATTTCCTATAGTCGACCATAGAAAGGACTTATGGCAGACAGTCCCCAAGGTCGAGGGGGCAGTTTCTACTCTAAACAAACGCACTACTATTCCTATCGAAGATAGTTGTGCTTTCAAAGATCCTATGGATAAGAAATTAGAGGGTTTGCTTAAAAAGATTTTTGTACAGCAAGGTTACCTTCTACAACCAATTTCATGCATTGTTCCTGTCACTACAAGGTTCCTTGCTACGGGTCCAGATCCAGGGATCCCAAGGCGACTCTAGTAGATGCACTAGTAGCACCTTG
The DNA here is from genome assembly GCF_027579735.1 of Bombina bombina. NCBI lineage: Eukaryota > Metazoa > Chordata > Amphibia > Anura > Bombinatoridae > Bombina > Bombina bombina. The sequence continues at coordinate 254,471,883 of NC_069499.1, read as the reverse complement.
GACCTTCAACCTAGCTTATGTATTCCCACCGTTTCCTCTCATCCCCAGGCTGGTAGCCAGGATCAATCAGGAGAGGGCCTCGGTGATCTTGATAGCTCCTGCGTGGCCACGCAGGACTTGGTATGCAGACCTGGTGAATATGTCATCGGCTCCACCATGGAAGCTACCTTTGAGACAGGACCTTCTTGTTCAGGGTCCATTCGAACATCCGAATCTGGTTTCCCTCCAACTGATGGCTTGGAGATTGAACGCTTGATTTTATCAAAGCGTGGGTTTTCAGATTCTGTAATAGATACTCTGATTCAGGCTAGAAAGCCTGTAACTAGAAAAATTTACCATAAAATATGGAAAAAATATATCTGTTGGTGTGAATCTAAAGGATTCCCATGGAACAAGACAAAAATTCCTAAGATTCTATCCTTTCTACAAGAAGGTTTGGAGAAAGGATTATCTGCAAGTTCTCTGAAGGGACAGATCTCTGCTTTATCTGTTTTACTTCACAAAAGACTGGCAGCTGTGCCAGATGTTCAAGCATTTGTTCAGGCTCTGGTTAGGATCAAGCCTGTTTACAGACCTTTGACTACTCCCTGGAGTCTAAATCTAGTTCTTTCAGTTCTTCAAGGGGTTCCGTTTGAACCCTTACATTCCGTAGATATTAAGTTATTATCTTGGAAAGTTTTGTTTTTGGTTGCAATTTCTTCTGCAAGAAGAGTTTCAGAGTTATCTGCTCTGCAGTGTTCTCCGCCCTATCTGGTGTTCCATGCAGATAAGGTGGTTTTGCGTACTAAGCCTGGTTTTCTTCCGAAAGTTGTTTCCAACAAAAATATTAACCAGGAGATAGTTGTACCTTCTTTGTGTCCGAATCCAGTTTCAAAGAAGGAACGTTTGTTACACAATTTGGACGTAGTCCGTGCTCTAAAATTCTATTTAGAGGCTACTAAAGATTTCAGACAAACATCTTCCTTGTTTGTTGTTTATTCTGGTAAAAGGAGAGGTCAAAAAGCAACTTCTACCTCGCTTTCCTTTTGGCTTAAAAGCATTATCCGGACGGCAGCCTCCTGAAAGAATCACAGCTCACTCCACTAGGGCTGTGGCTTCCACATGGGACTTCAAGAATGAGGCTTCTGTTGACCAGATATGTAAGGCAGCGACTTGGTCTTCACTGCACACTTTTGCCAAATTTTACAAATTTGATACTTTTGCTTCTTCGGAGGCTATTTTTGGGAGAAAGGTTTTGCAAGCTGTGGTGCCTTCCATTTAGGTGACCTGATTTGCTCCCTCCCTTCATCCGTGTCCTAAAGCTTTGGTATTGGTTCCCACAAGTAAGGATGACGCCGTGGACCGGACACACCAATGTTGGAGAAAACAGAATTTATGCTTACCTGATAAATTACTTTCTCCAACGGTGTGTCCGGTCCACGGCCCGCCCTGGTTTTTTAATCAGGTCTGATGAATTATTTTCTCTAACTACAGTCACCACGGTATCATATGGTTTCTCCTATATATATTTCCTCCTGTCCGTCGGTCGAATGACTGGGGTGGGCGGAGCCTAGGAGGGATCATGTGACCAGCTTTGCTGGGACTCTTTGCCATTTCCTGTTGGGGAAGAGAATATCCCACAAGTAAGGATGACGCCGTGGACCGGACACACCGTTGGAGAAAGTAATTTATCAGGTAAGCATAAATTCTGTTTTTGTTATTCATAGTTGAAAGCTAAACCTAGGAGGTTCATATGCTAATTTCTAAGCCCTTAAAGGCCGCCTCTTCTCTCAGGGCATTTTGACAGTTTTTCACCACTAGAGGGTGTTAGTTCATGTGTGTCATATAGATAACACTGTGCTCACGCACGTGGCGTTCAGGTGAGCCAGATCTGATTGACTAAAATGGATGTCTGTCAAAAGAACTGAAATAAGGGGGCAGTTTGCAGAGGCTTAGATACAAGGTAATCACAGAGGTAAAAATTGCATTTATATAACTGTGTTGGTTGTGCAAAACTAGGGAATGGGTAATAAAGGGATTATCTATCTTTTTAAACAATAAAAATTCTGGTGTAGACTGTTCCTTTAATTTAATAAATAATCTTGAACCTAAGTTGTGAAATATTATCAACAGCCTGTATTAAAATGTTTTCTCCCGGAGATATTTAATGTCCAGTCCTAATGTTGGACTGATGTTCGGTGTTTTGTTCCCGTAAACATTTATTGGGAGAAAAAATATGGGTTATATTCCTTGTTTAACTGTTCCAACTGTATAAATATGATCAAGGGATTGTTTTTTACACATCCTACAGCAGGAAGGAGATTTAGTATCAAAGGGTACTTTACATGTAATTCTGCCTATGTCAGTGAGACCACCCTTACTAATACGGGAATGGATCACCGAACATAAGTCCCACATTAGGACCGGATATTTAAAATCTCCAGTTGCTTAACATATTTTACAAACTGTTCATAATATATCACATATTGGCTTCCAGATTATTGAACATATTAATATTGCAGGAAGAGCGGGCAATAGAGAAACATTATTAAAACAAAAATAATTATACTGGATCTATAAATTAAAAGCTTTAGCCTAAAAAGGAATGAACAAAGATTTTAATATGCCTATTTTTATCTAAGCAGCTGCAGACAGTTCCCTTATCTCAGGGCCATTTACAGACTTGCATTTTATCCAATTAATGCAGGTTCCTGCAGAACTCCATGGGAGTGAGCACAATGGTATCTGTATGGCACACATGAATTAGCAGTGTCTTGCTGTGAAAAGCTAATAAAAATGCATGAGATAAGAGGCGGTCTGTAGTGGCTTAGAAACAAGCAGAAATGTAGAGTTTTAAATGTTATAAAGTATATTAATATAACAATGTTGGTTGTGCAAAGCTGGGGAATGGGTAGTAAAGGCATTATCTATCTTTTTAAACAATAACAATTTTAGAGTAGCCTGTCCCTTTAAGGTGTTTTAGTATTGGTTAGTGTAGCAACATGATTAAGGTCTGAGCCCCAAAACGTTGATGTTTTGTCTATTAGAGCTGTATTTAATACATGAAGATTTGGAACCATTGGTGTGCGCCATCATCAATTTGGAACTTTATCCAAAGCAAGAGCAGATTTAGTGATTTAGTGATCACTCTAAAGAGCTTACAATCTGTAGTCATAACAGTTTCTTTGTATTAACGTTTCACAAAAAACAGGTCAATATAAAATGTAGAATTGTTTTTCACCTTTATGGTTTGTTATATTGTAAGCTTGTAAAAACATGACCTTTCTGTATCTAGGTTAAAGGAAGGCAAAGAAATTGTAGGGTTAAATTTAATTTGGAACAAGAAAAAGTTTTAACACCACATCACTGTAAAACAGCTTTAATCTGCCAAACTGGCCTTTTTTCACATTTTAAGCTACACACATTTTCTCCAACATTGGTGTGTCCGGTCCACGGCGTCATCCTTACTTGTGGGAATATCTCTTCCCCAACAGGAAATGGCAAAGAGCCCCAGCAAAGCTGGCCATATAGTCCCTCCTAGGCTCCGCCCATCCCAGTCATTCTCTTTGCTGTTGCACAGGCAACATCTCCACGGAGATGGTTAAGAGTATGTGGTGTTTAGTTGTAGTTTTTTTATTCTACTATGAAGAGTTTGTTATTTTAAAATAGTGCTGGTATGTACTATTTACTCTGAAACAGAAAAAGATGAAGATTTCTGTTTGTGAGAGGAAGATGATTTTAGCAGACAGTAACTAAAATCGATTGCTGTTTCCACATAGGACTGTTGAGATGTAGTAACTTCAGTTGGGGGAAACAGTTAGCAGACTTTTCTGCTTAAGGTATGACTAGCCATATTTCTAACAAGACTGTGTAATGCTGGAAGGCTGTCATTTCCCCTCATGGGGACCGGTAAGCCATTTTCTTAGTCTCAAACAGAATAAAGGGCTTAATATGGGCTATAAAACTGGTAGACACTTTTATGGGCTAAATCGATTGCTTTATTTGAACATTTTATACATGTTTATGCTGATAATTCACACTTATAAACTTGGGGAACGTTTTTTAACGTCAGGCACTATGTTAGACACCTTTTCCAGTCAGGAAGGGCCTTCCCAGTTGTAGGCTGAGCCTCATTTTCGCGCCATTACTGCGCAGTTGTTTTTGAGAGCAAGACATGCAGATGCATGTGTGAGGACCTGAAAGTAGTTGGAAAAGTTCCTAGAAGGCGTCATTTGGTATCGTATTCCCCTCTGGGCTTGGTAAAGTCACAGCAAAGGCTGTAGCTGGGACTGTATAGGGGTTAAATCTGTAACCGGCTCCGGTTTAGTTATTTTAAAGGTTAAAGCTCTGAAAATTGGTGTGCAATACTTTTAATGCTTTAAGACACTGTGGTGAAATTTTGGTAAATTTTGAACAATTCCTTCATATTTTTTCACATATTCAGTAATAAAGTGTGCTCTGTTTAAAATTTAAAGAGACAGTAACGGTTTTGTTTTAAAACGGTTTTTGTGCTTTATTGACAAGTTTAAGCCTGTTTAACATGTCTGTGCCTTCAGATAAGCTATGTTCTATATGTATGAAAGCCAATGTGTCTCCCCCTTCAAAATTGTGTGATAATTGTGCCATAGCGTCCAAACAAAGTAAGGACAGTACTGCCACAGATAATGAAATTGCCCAAGATGATTCCTCAGATGAAGGGAGTAGACATGGTTCTACATCATCTCCTTCTGTGTCTACGCCAGTTTTGCCCACTCAGGAGGCCCCTAGTACTTCTAGCGCGCCAATGCTTATTACCATGCAACAATTGACGGCTGTAATGGATAACTCCATAGCAAATATTTTATCCAAAATGCCTGCATGTCAGAGAAAGCGCGATTGCTCTGTTTTAAACACTGAAGAGCAGGAGGGCGCTGATGATAATTGTTCTGTCATACCCTCACACCAATCTGAAGGGGCCATGAGGGAGGTTTTGTCAGATGGGGAAATTTCAGATTCAGGAAAAATTTCTCAACAGGCTGAACCTGATGTTGTGACATTTAAATTTAAATTAGAACATCTCCGCACACTGCTTAAGGAGGTGTTATCTACTCTGGATGATTGTGACAACTTGGTCATTCCAGAAAAATTATGCAAGATGGACAAGTTCCTAGAGGTTCCGGTGCACCCTGACGCTTTTCCTATACCCAAGCGGGTGGCGGACATAGTGAATAAGGAGTGGGAGAAGCCCGGCATACCTTTTGTTCCCCCTCCTATATTTAAGAAATTATTTCCTATGGTCGACCCCAGAAAGGACTTATGGCAGACAGTCCCTAAGGTCGAGGGGGCAGTTTCTACTCTAAACAAGCGCACTACTATTCCTATCGAGGATAGTTGTGCTTTCAAAGATCCTATGGATAAAAAATTGGAAGGTTTGCTTAAAAAGATTTTTGTACAGCAAGGTTACCTTCTACAACCCATTTCGTGCATTGTTCCTGTCACTACAGCAGCGTGGTTCTGGTTCGAGGAACTAGAAAAGTCGCTCAGTAGAGAGACTCCATATGAGGAGGTTATGGACAGAGTTCACGCACTTAAGTTGGCTAACTCTTTTATTTTAGATGCCGCTTTGCAATTAGCTAGATTAGCGGCGAAAAATTCAGGGTTTGCAATTGTGGCGCGCAGAGCGCTTTGGCTAAAGTCTTGGTCAGCGGATGTATCATCCAAGACAAAATTGCTTAACATCCCCTTCAAGGGTAAAACTCTCTTTGGACCAGAATTGAAAGAGATTATCTCAGACATCACTGGGGGAAAGGGTCACGCCCTCCCACAAGATAGGCCTTTCAAGGCCAAGAATAAGTCTAATTTTCGTTCCTTTCGTAATTTCAGGAACGGACCGGCCTCTAATTCTGCATCCTCTAAGCAAGAGGGTAATGCCTCACAGTCCAAACCAGCCTGGAAACCGATGCAAGGCTGGAACAAGGGTAAGCAGACCAAGAAGCCTGCTACCGCTAACAAAACAGCATGAAGGAGTAGCCCCCGATCCAGGACCGGATCTAGTGGGGGGCAGACTCTCTCTCTTTGCTCAGGCTTGGGCAAGAGATGTTCAGGATCCCTGGACGCTAGAAATAGTTTCTCAGGGTTATCTTCTGGAATTCAAGGAACTACCCCAAGGGGAAGGTTCCACATGTCTCACTTATCCTCAAACCAAATAAAGAGACAGGCATTCTTACATTGTGTAGAAGACCTGTTAAAGATGGGAGTGATACACCCAGTTCCAATGACTGAACAAGGAATGGGATTTTACTCAAATCTGTTCGTAGTTCCCAAAAAAGAGGGAACCTTCAGACCAATTCTGGATTTAAAGATCCTAAACAAATTTCTCAGGGTACCATCGTTCAAAATGGAAACCATTTGAACGATTCTACCCACTATCCAGGAAGGTCAATTTATGACTACCGTGGATCTAAAGGATGCGTACCTACATATTCCTATCCACAAAGAACATCATCAGTTCCTAAGGTTCGCCTTTCTGGACAAACATTACCAGTTTGTGGCCCTCCCATTCGGATTAGCCACTGCTCCAAGGATTTTCACAAAGGTACTCGGGTCCCTTCTAGCGGTTCTAAGACCGAGGGGCATTGCAGTAGTACCATACTTGGACGACATTCTAATACAAGCGTCGTCCCTTTCAAAAGCAAAGGCTCATACAGACATCGTTCTGGCCTTTCTCAGATCTCACGGATGGAAGGTGAACATAGAAAAAAGTTCTCTGTCTCCGTCAACAAGAGTTCCCTTCTTGGGAACAATAATAGATTCCTTAGAAATGAGGATCTTTCTGACAGATGTCAGAAAGTCAAAACTTCTAAGCGCTTGTCAAGTTCTTCATTCTGTTCCACGTCCTTCCATAGCTCAGTGCATGGAAGTAGTAGGGTTGATGGTTGCAGCAATGGACATAGTTCCTTTTGCGCGAATTCATCTAAGACCATTACAACTGTGCATGCTGAAACAGTGGAATGGGGACTATACAGACTTGTCTCCAGTGATTCAAGTAGATCAGAAGACCAGAGATTCACTCCGTTGGTGGATATCCCTGGACCACCAATCCCAGGGAATGAGCTTCCGCAGACCAGAGTGGGTCATTGTCACGACCGACGCCAGTCTAGTGGGCTGGGGTGCGGTCTGGGAATCCCTGAAAGCTCAGGGACTATGGTCTCGGGAAGAGTCTCTTCTCCCGATAAACATTCTGGAACTAAGAGAGATATTCAATGCTCTCAGGGCCTGGCCTCAGCTTGCAAAGGCCAGATTCATAAGATTCCAATCAGACAACATGACGACTGTTGCGTATATCAATCATCAGGGGGGAACAAGGAGTTCCCTGGCGATGAAAGAAGTAACCAAAATAATACAATGGGCGGAGAATCACTCCTGCCATCTATCTGCGATCCACATCCCAGGTGTGGAAAACTGGGAAGCGGATTATCTGAGTCGTCAGACATTCCATCCGGGGGAGTGGGAACTCCACCCGGAGATTTTTGCCCAGTTGACTCAATTATGGGGCATTCCAGACATGGATCTGATGGCGTCTCGTCAGAACTTCAAGGTTCCTTGCTACGGGTCCAGATCCAGGGATCCCAAGGCGACTCTAGTGGATGCACTAGTAGCGCCTTGGACCTTCAACCTAGCTTATGTGTTTCCACCGTTTCTTCTCATTCCCAGGCTGGTAGCCAGGATCAAACAGGAGAGGGCCTCAGTGATCTTGATAGCTCCTGCGTGGCCACGCAGGACTTGGTATGCAGACCTGGTGAATATGTCATCGGTTCCACCATGGAAGCTACCTTTGAGACAGGACCTTCTTGTTCAGGGTCCATTCGAACATCCAAATCTGGTCTCCCTCCAGCTGACGGCTTGGAGATTGAACGCTTGATTCTATCAAAGCGTGGGTTTTCAGATTCTGTGATTGATTCTCTGGTTCAGGCCAGAAAACCGGTAACTAGAAAGATTTACCATAAAATATGGAAAAGATATATCTGCTGGTGTGAATCCAAGAGATTCCCTTGGAATAAGATAAAAATTCCTAAGATTCTTTCCTTTCTGCAAGAAGGTTTGGATAAAGGATTATCTGCGAGTTCTCTAAAGGGACAGATTTCTGCTTTATCTGTCTTACTACACAAACGACTGGCAGCTATGCCAGATGTTCAAGCATTTGTTCAGGCTCTGGTTAGGATCAAGCCTGTTTACAGACCTTTGACTCCTCCCTGGAGTTTAAATCTAGTTCTTTCAGTTCTTCAAGGGGTTCCGTTTGAACCTCTACATTCCATAGATATTAAGTTGTTATCTTGGAAAGTTTTGTTTTTGGTTGCTATTTCTTCTGCTAGAAGAGTTTCAGAGTTATCTGCTCTGCAGTGTTCTCCGCCCTATCTGGTGTTCCATGCAGATAAGGTGGTTTTGCGTACTAAGCCTGGTTTTCTTCCAAAGGTTGTTTCTAACAAAAATATTAACCAGGAGATAGTTGTACCTTCTTTGTGTCCGAATCCAGTTTCAAAGAAGGAACGTTTGTTACACAATTTGGACGTAGTCCAAGCTCTAAAATTCTATTTAGAAGCTACAAAAGATTTCAGACAAACATCTTCTCTGTTTGTCGTCTATTCTGGTAAAAGGAGAGGTCAAAAAGCGACTTCTACCTCTCTTTCCTTTTGGCTTAAAAGCATCATCCGATTGGCTTACGAGACTGCCGGACGGCAGCCTCCTGAAAGAATCACAGCTCACTCCACTAGGGCTGTGGCTTCCACATGGGCCTTCAAGAACGAGGCTTCTGTTGATCAGATATGTAAGGCAACGACTTGGTCGTCACTGCACACTTTTGCCAAATTTTACAAATTTGATACTTTTGCTTCTTCGGAGGCTATTTTTGGGAGAAAGGTTTTGCAAGCCGTGGTGCCTTCCGTTTAGGTAACCTGATTTGCTCCCTCCCTTCATCCGTGTCCTAAAGCTTTGGTATTGGTTCCCACAAGTAAGGATGACGCCGTGGACCGGACACACCAATGTTGGAGAAAACAGAATTTATGCTTACCTGATAAATTACTTTCTCCAACGGTGTGTCCGGTCCACGGCCCGCCCTGGTTTTTTTAATCAGGTCTGATTAATTATTTTCTCTAACTACAGTCACCACGGTACCATATGGTTTCTCCTATATTTTTCCTCCTGTCCGTCGGTCGAATGACTGGGGTGGGCGGAGCCTAGGAGGGACTATATGGCCAGCTTTGCTGGGACTCTTTGCCATTTCCTGTTGGGGAAGAGATATTCCCACAAGTAAGGATGACGCCGTGGACCGGACACACCGTTGGAGAAATTAATTTATCAAGTAAGCATAAATTCTTGAGAAAGACAGTTCCGGCTAACTAGGAAGACGCTCCAAACAGTGGTAAGTAAATTCAAAAGATTTCTTTATTCAAAGCACTGTGCACTAAAAACAAAGAGCGGACAATAGCTAGAAATGACCTCCACCCAAATCAAGTAGTGGTCACATAAAGGCAGTAACAGCAGACGCGTTTCATGCGGGTCCACCGCACTTGATCACTGCTTAGCATAAGAAACTGCCTATAGTCTATTTAAAGGGGCATATAATTAGGCAATTAACATCATATGTGTCCAACTTAGTAATTCATAAAGCCTTAAACAATTAATCCCTAATTCATAGACTGTAATGTACAGGACACAGGAAGGTTTGCACACACAACAATACAAGTTCATACTTATATAAACAATCAAAAACAACAAAAAACAGCAAAAATAACAAAACATGAAAGGGGAGCAAAGTAGATAATCGATTCAATCTCAAGAAAAATTACAAACAATTATTATTATATATACATAGTTTCTAATTCATGATTTATAATATTTAATTTTTAATTATTAATTTTTATAATTCTTATAATTTAGTGAACAGTAACAGATGAAAGAAGGGGCAAATGAGGTATCATATATTGTTGATACTATTATTTAATTATAACTCAAATTCAAATTTAATTTTAATTTCAATTCAAATATTGGCTTAATTGCTATAGTACACAAAAACCAAAAAAATTTTTGTGTTTATTTAAACAAAAAGATTGACATCGGCTTCAACATTCAAGCCAAGAGGGGTCCTAGTATTGAGATGAAAAATCCATCTAACCTCCTTTTTGCTTAAATAATGTTCTCTGTCCCCACCTCTCTTGGAGAAAGGAACATGATCAATTGCTTGGAAATTTGCCAGGCTAGAATTTCCCAAATGTTCAAATTTAAAATGGGTGGCAACAGAGGTGAACACATCAGGGTCCTCAATGTCCCTGATGTGCTCCAACACCCGATCTCTTAACCTCCTCTTGGTTTTCCCCAAATATTGTATTTTACATTCTTTGCACGTCATAAGATAGACTATATGTGTGGAATTGCAGTTTAGTCTAAATTTAATTTTATATTCTTTGTTAGTACTATGGGACACAAAACTGTCTCCCTCCGTTACGTAGTCACATGTTTTACATCTGGTAGCCCTACATCTATAGAAACCCATCCTAGGTTTCAACCAAGATTGTATCTTCCTGTCAGGCAGGGAAGAGGGGGCTACATAATCTCTTATAGTCAAGGCTTTTTTAGGTACAAATTTTATACCTTCTGCCACTACTTTTTCTAATACAGTATCTGTATGAAGAATCGGGAGGCTTTCACGAATGATGTCACAAACTTCTCGGAACTCCAGACTGTATGGAGTACTGAAAATGATATTTTTACAGACATCATTAGCCTTTCCCTCTCTTTCAACTTTCCTATATACGAGAAGGTCCTCTCGTGGTATAGCATCAACTATCTCTTTTGTATTTAGTAGAAGGGCATCCTTATACCCTCTTTCAAGAAGTCTGTCGTGCAGTTTTTTACTTTGTTGCTGATACAAAGATTCATTCGAACAAATACGTTTTGTACGAATGAATTGACTTTTGGGAATAGCATTCAAAACGTGTTTTGGATGACAAGATTTATAATTGAGAATTGTGTTCCCACTGGTGGGTTTGCGATACAAATTAGTAACAATGTTATTTCCTTCAATCGTTAGCTCAATGTCAAGAAACTGTATTTTAAGAGGGTCCTGAACCCCCACAAAAATAAGATTGAAGTTATTGCAATTCAAATAATCAAAAAAGGAAATTGTTGATTTCTCATCTCCATCCCAAATAAATAATAAGTCATCTATATAGCGACCAAAGTAAACTATATGATGACGGAAAGGATTACTATCTGCATAGACGTGGAACTGCTCCCACCATCCCATATAGAGATTGGCGTAGGAAGGGGCAAACTTTGCCCCCATAGCCGTTCCACGTCTCTGCAGATAGTAAGATCCCTCAAACAAAAAATAATTGTGGGAGAGAAGAAATTCAATGACACAAACAAGAAAATGTTTGTAGTCTTCAGAATAATTCGACATTCTATTCAGAATGTGTGAAATAGATTGCAGTCCCAAATGATGGGGAATCGATGTATACAGTGATGATACATCTACTGTTATAAACCGATAAGATGGTTTCCATTGTATGGATTGCATGGCACATAGCACCTGTGTGGAATCTTTAATATAACTAGTCAAATCACCCACCAAGGGTTGCAAAAATAAATCCACCAACTCAGAGGTGGGCTCCAAAAGAGAGCCCACCCCTGATATGATGGGTCGGCCAGGGGGATGAACCTCGTCCTTATGTAGCTTTGGGAGGAAATAGAAGATGGGTACTCTAGGGTTTTGTTTTAATAGGTAATCCATTTGAATATCCTTTATCAAACCTATTTGTTTTCCCAACAGTAATACCCTCTCCAATCTCCTCCCAAACACAAAAGTAGGATCAGAATCCAGTTTTTCATAGACCTCAGCATCCCTAAGCTGTCGTTTAGCCTCAAAAAGGTAGTACTCCCTGTCCATGACAACGACATTCCCACCTTTGTCAGATGCCTTAATGACTATATTGTGGTTTTCTTTTAGGGATGCCAAGGCCTTGAAATGTTTGTCACTGAGATTTTTATTGAACCTATTTGATTTTTTCTTTTTTCTAGATTCAACTTTACAAGACAGAGCTATCAATTTTTTCTCAATTGTTCTTTGAAAAACATCTATATTTTTACCCCTAGTATGTACGGGGTAAAAATTACTTTTTCTATTTAATCTCACCTCAGGATGAGTTTCTCCCTGTGCAGTGTTACAACCCATATTGTCATCCATTAATTGCATTAACTCAGTAAGTGTGCACTGATCATCAAAATTTAGTGCATTGGATGCACTATCAGAGCCAGATTTAACCAAATCATCCGCAATGCCCACAGTTTCCTCCACATTACCATCTTCCACAAAAAAATGTTTTTTCAATGTGAGTTTTCTCACAAAACTGTTTACATCTAAGATGGTATCAAAGAGGCTGAAGTGGGTAGTCGGAGAGAAATTCAAACCCTTACTTAAAACCTCCTCTTCATACTTGTTAAGTTCATACTGTGACAGATTAATTACATTTTTTAAACATACTTGCGGACCTGAGTCCGATTTGTTCTCATATGATATGTCCTTACTCTCTTTTCTTTTTCTTCCTCTACTACCCCTTCTTGTTTTTTTCTTTTTGGTCTGACATCTAAACCCACTTCGTTTTTTGAAGCCCCTTCCATCTCAACACTAGGAATATCTAATACTGATGTTATTCTGACCTCAGCCGCTCCCTCCCCATTAGACTCATGGTCGGTGGTATCCTGATCATATTCTGTCTCAGCAAATCTTACTTTTTTAGCTGATTTATTTTCATTTCTTTTATTAAAGGTACGTTTATCACCCTGAGTTTTGTGAGGTGCTGCAGACCACCTATACACCCTATTTGATTCATAGTCTCTTTTGTCACGTGACAACTTAGTTTTCTTGAAGTCCCACAATTCTTTGGAAAACTTTTGCATATTGGCTTCAAATTTGGTGTCATACTCTTTAAATACAGGGTCAGTCTGTAGGTTTTGTAGGTCAGTTTGTACTGCTTTAATTAAAGTGATAAGTTCTTGTCTCTGTTGTTTTTTAAATTCTATAAGAAGGTCCATTAAAGCAAATGAACAATCATTTAGAATCTTGTTCCACTTCAATATAAAGTCTGAATCATTAACTGTGAAGGATGGGAATTTCCTTATCCTAAGGCCTCTTGGGATACGTTGATTTTTTTTGTATAATAGAAAAGCCTTAATGTCCAGATCTAATTTTATATCTTTTCTACGAAGCTCATCAATATGGAAAAAGAGGCTGTCAATGGTGTTTTCATTATCAGTAGAGAGGTGATCCAAGTCCTCATCATAATGATAAAGAGTGGCTTCCAAGTCTCTTAGTACAAAACAATCCTGTGTCTCAGACATAGCTAAAGTCCAGTCCGGTCAAAAGTGCACAGTGCAACACCAATATTGATGTATAACAGTCCAAATAGAAAATATAAGACATCCAAAATAGTACCTGGGGTTGTATCTTCAGCACCGCACAAGTCACAAAAACGCTCCTAATGTAAACGCTAAATATTCAGCCCACTCGCATGAGAGCACAGGAGAGCTACCGCTATAAAACAGAAAAGCAATAACAATATACACAACAAGCGGTGCTTACCCAAACAGTGCTCAAATGCCGGCTTCTTCTGCGTGTCTTCGGCGTTGCTTCAGCGTGTGCACCAGTCCAACAACTCCCCCACGATCCTCCACAGGAGCCAGGAAGTGCGTCTCTGTATCAGACGCCACAGGAACAAACACTTGAGAAAGACAGTTCCGGCTAACTAGGAAGACGCTCCAAACAGTGGTAAGTAAATTCAAAAGATTTCTTTATTCAAAGCACTGTGCACTAAAAACAAAGAGCGGACAATAGCTAGAAATGACCTCCACCCAAATCAAGTAGTGGTCACATAAAGGCAGTAACAGCAGACGCGTTTCATGCGGGTCCACCGCACTTGATCACTGCTTAGCATAAGAAACTGCCTATAGTCTATTTAAAGGGGCATATAATTAGGCAATTAACATCATATGTGTCCAACTTAGTAATTCATAAAGCCTTAAACAATTAATCCCTAATTCATAGACTGTAATGTACAGGACACAGGAAGGTTTGCACACACAACAATACAAGTTCATACTTATATAAACAATCAAAAACAACAAAAAACAGCAAAAATAACAAAACATGAAAGGGGAGCAAAGTAGATAATCGATTCAATCTCAAGAAAAATTACAAACAATTATTATTATATATACTTAGGCCTAGATTTAGAGTTCGGCGGTAGCCGTCAAAACCAGCGTTAGAGGCTCCTAACGCTGGTTTTGGCCGCCCGCTGGTATTTGGAGTCAGTGATTAAAGGGTCTAACGCTCACTTTTCAGCCGCGACTTTTCCATACCGCAGATCCCCCTACGCCATTTGCGTAGCCTATCTTTTCAATGGGATCTTTCTAACGCTGGTATTTAGAGTCGTTTCTGCAGTGAGCGTTAGAGCTCTAACGACAAGATTCCAGCCGCCTGAAAATAGCAGGAGTTAAGAGCTTTCTGGCTAACGCCGGTTTATAAAGCTCTTAACTACTGTACCCTAAAGTACACTAACACCCATAAACTACCTATGTACCCCTAAACCGAGGTCCCCCCACATCGCCGCCACTCGATTAAAATTTTTAACCCCTAATCTGCCGACCGCCACCTACGTTATACTTATGTACCCCTAATCTGCTGCCCCTAACCCCGCCGACCCCTATATTATATTTATTAACCCCTAACTTGCCCCCCACAACGTCGCCGCAAGCTACTTAAAATAATTAACCCCTAATCTTCCGACCGCAAATCGCCGCCACCTACGTTATCCCTATGTACCCCTAATCTGCTGCCCCTAACATCGCCGACCCCTATGTTATATTTATTAACCCCTAATCTGCCCCCCACAACGTCGCCGACACCTACCTACACTTATTAACCCCTAATCTGCCGAGCGGACCTGAGCGCTACTATAATAAATGTATTAACCCCTAATCCGCCTCACTAACCCTATCATAAATATTATTAACCCCTAATCTGCCCTCCCTAACATCGCCGACACCTAACTTCAATTATTAACCCCTAATCTGCCGACCGGAGCTCACCGCTATTCTAATAAATGTATTAACCCCTAAAGCTAAGTCTAACCCTAACACTAACACCCCCCTAACTTAAATATAATTTACATCTAACGAAATAAATTAACTCTTATTAAATAACTTATTCCTATTTAAAGCTAAATACTTACCTGTAAAATAAATCCTAATATAGCTACAATATAAATTACATTTATATTATAGCTATTTTAGGATTAATATTTATTTTACAGGCAACTTTGTAATTATTTTAACCAGGTACAATAGCTATTAAATAGTTAAGAACTATTTAATAGTTACCTAGTTAAAATAATTACAAATTGACCTGTAAAATAAATCCTAACCTAAGTTATAATTAAACCTAACACTACCCTATCAATAAAATAATTAAATAAACTACCTACAATTACCTACAATTAACCTAACACTACACTATCAATAAATTAAATAAACACAATTGCTACAAATAAATACAATTAAATAAACTAGCTAAAGTACAAAAAATAAAAAAGAACTAAGTTACAGAAAATAAAAAAATATTTACAAACATAAGAAAAATATTACAACAATTTTAAACTAATTACACCTACTCTAAGCCCCCTAATAAAATAACAAAGACCCCCAAAATAAAAAATTCCCTACCCTATTCTAAAATACAAAAATTACAAGCTCTTTTACCTTACCAGCCCTGAACAGGGCCCTTTGCGGGGCATGCCCCAAGAATTTCAGCTCTTTTGCCTGTAAAAAAAAACATACAATACCCCCCCCCCCAACATTACAACCCACCACCCACATACCCCTAATCTAACCCAAACCCCCTTAAAGAAACCTAACACTAAGCCCCTGAAGATCTTCCTACCTTGTCTTCACCATACCAGGTTCACCGATCCGTCCTGGCTCCAAGATCTTCATCCAACCCAAGCGGGGGTTGGCGATCCATAATCCGGTGCTCCAAAGTCTTCCTCCTATCCGGCAAGAAGAGGACATCCGGACCGGCAAACATCTTCTCCAAGCGGCATCTTCTATGTTCTTCCATCCGATGACGACCGGCTCCATCTTGAAGACCTCCAGCGCGGATCCATCCTCTTCTTCCGACGACTAGACGACGAATGACGGTTCCTTTAAGGGACGTCATCCAAGATGGCGTCCCTCGAATTCCGATTGGCTGATAGGATTCTATCAGCCAATCGGAATTAAGGTAGGAATTTTCTGATTGGCTGATGGAATCAGCCAATCAGAATCAAGTTCAATCCGATTGGCTGATCCAATCAGCCAATCAGATTGAGCTCGCATTCTATTGGCTGTTCCGATCAGCCAATAGAATGCGAGCTCAATCTGATTGGCTGATGGGATCGGCCAATCGGATTGAACTTGATTCTGATTGGCTGATTCCATCAGCCAATCAGAAAATTCCTACCTTAATTCCGATTGGCTGATAGAATCCTATCAGCCAATCGGAATTCGAGGGACGCCATCTTGGATGACGTCCCTTAAAGGAACCGTCATTCGTCGTCTAGTCGTCGGAAGAAGAGGATGGATCCGCGCTGGAGGTCTTCAAGATGGAGCCGGTCGTCATCGGATGGAAGAACATAGAAGATGCCGCTTGGAGAAGATGTTTGCCGGTCCGGATGTCCTCTTCTTGCCGGATAGGAGGAAGACTTTGGAGCACCGGATTATGGATCGCCAACCCTCGCTTGGGTTGGATGAAGATCTTGGAGCCAGGACGGATCGGTGAACCTGGTATGGTGAAGACAAGGTAGGAAGATCTTCAGGGGCTTAGTGTTAGGTTTCTTTAAGGGGGTTTGGGTTAGATTAGGGGTATGTGGGTGGTGGGTTGTAATGTTGGGGGGGGGTATTGTATGTTTTTTTTTACAGGCAAAAGAGCTGAAATTCTTGGGGCATGCCCCGCAAAGGGCCCTGTTCAGGGCTGGTAAGGTAAAAGAGCTTGTAATTTTTGTATTTTAGAATAGGGTAGGGAATTTTTTATTTTGGGGGTCTTTGTTATTTTATTAGGGGGCTTAGAGTAGGTGTAATTAGTTTAAAATTGTTGTAATATTTTTCTTATGTTTGTAAATATTTTTTTATTTTCTGTAACTTAGTTCTTTTTTATTTTTTGTACTTTAGATAGTTTATTTAATTGTATTTATTTGTAGCAATTGTGTTTATTTAATTTATTGATAGTGTAGTGTTAGGTTAATTGTAGGTAGTTTATTTAATTATTTTATTGATAGGGTAGTGTTAGGTTTAATTATAACTTAGGTTAGGATTTATTTTACAGGTCAATTTGTAATTATTTTAACTAGGTAACTATTAAATAGTTCTTAACTATTTAATAGCTATTGTACCTGGTTAAAATAATTACAAAGTTGCCTGTAAAATAAATATTAATCCTAAAATAGCTATAATATAAATGTAATTTATATTGTAGCTATATTAGGATTTATTTTACAGGTAAGTATTTAGCTTTAAATAGGAATCATTTATTTAATAAGAGTTAATTTATTTCGTTAGATAAAAATTATATTTAACTTAGGGGGGTGTTAGTGTTAGGGTTAGACTTAGCTTTAGGGGTTAATACATTTATTAGAATAGCGGTGAGCTCCGGTCGGCAGATTAGGGGTTAATAATTGAAGGTAGGTGTCGGCGATGTTAGGGAGGGCAGATTAGGGGTTAATACTATTTATTATAGGGTTAGTGATGCGGATTAGGGGTTAATACATTTATTATAGTAGCGCTCAGGTCCGCTCGGCAGATTAGGGGTTAATAAGTGTAGGTAGGTGTCGGCGACGTTGTGGGGGGCAGATTAGGGGTTAATAAATATAACATAGGGGTCGGCGATGTTAGGGCAGCAGATTAGGGGTACATAGGGATAACGTAGGTGGCGGCGGTTTACGGAGCGGCAGATTAGGGGTTAAAAGTGTAATGCAGGGGTCAGCGATAGCGGGGGCGGCAGATTAGGGGTTAATAAGTGTAAGGTTAGGGGTGTTTAGACTCGGGGTACATGTTAGAGTGTTAGGTGCAGACGTAGGAAGTGTTTCCCCATAGGAAACAATGGGGCTGCGTTAGGAGCTGAACGCTGCTTTTTTGCAGGTGTTAGGTTTTTTTTCAGCTCAAACAGCCCCATTGTTTCCTATGGGAGAATCGTGCACGAGCACGTTTTTGAGGCCGGCCGCGTCCGTAAGCAACTCTGGTATCGAGAGTTGCATTTGCGGTAAAAATGCTCTACGCTCCTTTTTTGGAGCCTAACGCAGCATTTGTTTTAACTCTCGATACCAGAGTTAAATTTATGGTGCGGCCAGAAAAAAACCCGCGGAGCGTTAACAGCCCTTTTACCGCCGAACTCTAAATCTAGGCCATAGTTTCTAATTCATGATTTATAATATTTAATTTTTAATTATTAATTTTTATAATTCTTATAATTTAGTGAACAGTAACAGATGAAAGAAGGGGCAAATGAGGTATCATATATTGTTGATACTATTATTTAATTATAACTCAAATTTAATTTTAATTTCAATTCAAATATTGGCTTAATTGCTATAGTACACAAAAACCAAAAATTATTTTGTGTTTATTTAAACAAAAAGATTGACATCGGCTTCAACATTCAAGCCAAGAGGGGTCCTAGTATTGAGATGAAAAATCCATCTAACCTCCTTTTTGCTTAAATAATGTTCTCTGTCCCCACCTCTCTTGGAGAAAGGAACATGATCAATTGCTTGGAAATTTGCCAGGCTAGAATTTCCCAAATGTTCAAATTTAAAATGGGTGGCAACAGAGGTGAACACATCAGGGTCCTCAATGTCCCTGATGTGCTCCAACACCCGATCTCTTAACCTCCTCTTGGTTTTCCCCAAATATTGTATTTTACATTCTTTGCACGTCATAAGATAGACTATATGTGTGGAATTGCAGTTTAGTCTAAATTTAATTTTATATTCTTTGTTAGTACTATGGGACACAAAACTGTCTCCCTCCGTTACGTAGTCACATGTTTTACATCTGGTAGCCCTACATCTATAGAAACCCATCCTAGGTTTCAACCAAGATTGTATCTTCCTGTCAGGCAGGGAAGAGGGGGCTACATAATCTCTTATAGTCAAGGCTTTTTTAGGTACAAATTTTATACCTTCTGCCACTACTTTTTCTAATACAGTATCTGTATGAAGAATCGGGAGGCTTTCACGAATGATGTCACAAACTTCTCGGAACTCCAGACTGTATGGAGTACTGAAAATGATATTTTTACAGACATCATTAGCCTTTCCCTCTCTTTCAACTTTCCTATATACGAGAAGGTCCTCTCGTGGTATAGCATCAACTATCTCTTTTGTATTTAGTAGAAGGGCATCCTTATACCCTCTTTCAAGAAGTCTGTCGTGCAGTTTTTTACTTTGTTGCTGATACAAAGATTCATTCGAACAAATACGTTTTGTACGAATGAATTGACTTTTGGGAATAGCATTCAAAACGTGTTTTGGATGACAAGATTTATAATTGAGAATTGTGTTCCCACTGGTGGGTTTGCGATACAAATTAGTAACAATGTTATTTCCTTCAATCGTTAGCTCAATGTCAAGAAACTGTATTTTAAGAGGGTCCTGAACCCCCACAAAAATAAGATTGAAGTTATTGCAATTCAAATAATCAAAAAAGGAAATTGTTGATTTCTCATCTCCATCCCAAATAAATAATAAGTCATCTATATAGCGACCAAAGTAAACTATATGATGACGGAAAGGATTACTATCTGCATAGACGTGGAACAGCTCCCACCATCCCATATAGAGATTGGCGTAGGAAGGGGCAAACTTTGCCCCCATAGCCGTTCCACGTCTCTGCAGATAGTAAGATCCCTCAAACAAAAAATAATTGTGGGAGAGAAGAAATTCAATGACACAAACAAGAAAATGTTTGTAGTCTTCAGAATAATTCGACATTCTATTCAGAATGTGTGAAATAGATTGCAGTCCCAAATGATGGGGAATCGATGTATACAGTGATGATACATCTACTGTTATAAACCGATAAGATGGTTTCCATTGTATGGATTGCATGGCACATAGCACCTGTGTGGAATCTTTAATATAACTAGTCAAATCACCCACCAAGGGTTGCAAAAATAAATCCACCAACTCAGAGGTGGGCTCCAAAAGAGAGCCCACCCCTGATATGATGGGTCGGCCAGGGGGATGAACCTCGTCCTTATGTAGCTTTGGGAGGAAATAGAAGATGGGTACTCTAGGGTTTTGTTTTAATAGGTAATCCATTTGAATATCCTTTATCAAACCTATTTGTTTTCCCAACAGTAATACCCTCTCCAATCTCCAATCTCCCAAACACAAAAGTAGGATCAGAATCCAGTTTTTCATAGACCTCAGCATCCCTAAGCTGTCGTTTAGCCTCAAAAAGGTAGTACTCCCTGTCCATGACAACGACATTCCCACCTTTGTCAGATGCATAAATTCTGTTTTTTTAAAGATTTTGAAACCAGTAATCCATAATACATTAAAACTATTTTAGTCCTATTTCTTTATTCGCTGTTATGACTTTAAAATGTTGCTTATTGTAAATGTGTAATATTTGTCATTTTTGTGCATGAGAACTATCAAGTGCAAATTTGTGATGTGGATTTGAGTCATTTAGGTTTCTTTAAATTATGACTTCTGGCCTATAGCTGTCAAATGGTTTTCTAACTATTTTATGGTCCTTTGACATATGGCTAATAAGACTGGCGATTAAACAATCTAGACAATATATCTGTGTTCAAAACAGCAAGGATATCTGTGTATCTAATAAGAAGTGATAAGTCCTTACAATTGTCTGCATGACACACTGTAATTGTCAGCTTTCGTGCATTATCCTTCAGATAAGGTACATTTAAAGGGGCATTATACACTTTGACATGGTAATATAAAATGATAAATCATATATATATACTGTATATAAAAACTCTGCAATATACTTTCATTATTTATTTCGTCCCCTTTTCTTTTCCATTCTCAAATTGTGAGATTTTCAGTTCCTGTTAGAAATGGAAGTGCAGAACACAGTTATATTCCACACAGCAATTGGCTGAACACTCTAGTGACCTATTTATAACTGTCCCTAATTGGCCACAGAAGAGAAGGTAACCTAAGTTATAACATGGCAGCTCCCATTGTTTTATATACACTAAAACTTTACTTTTATTTTGTTAATATTTAAACAGCTAATAAAACTTTAAAAAATACATTTACATGTTATGCTCATACTAATCTTTTCTTTAAATGCATAATTCCATGTAGCATTTATATAGTGTTTAATGTCCTTTTAAGAATATTTATTAAATAAACTTTCACTTTCCAAACATATTGCAAGTTTTTTTTTAATCAGTGGCTAAATACACCATGGGGCCAATTTATGAAATGTCTGTCCGACATAATCCGATCAGCGGATCATGTCCAACAGAGATCGCTGAATGTGGAGAGCAATACGCTCTCCGCATTCAGCATTGCACCAGCAGCTCTTGTGAACTGCTGGTGCAACGCCGCCCCCTGCAAATTCACAGCCAATCGGCCGCTAGCAGGGGGTGTCAATCAACCCGATCATATTGATTTCCCGCGTGGTGTCTGTAGACAGCTGCTTTATAACTGGTGTTTCTGGCAAGCATTCACACCGGCCTTCAAGCTCCATACGGAGCTTGATAAATGGGCCCCCATGTTTAGTTGATTCCTCTGCAGCCTCAGCAGAAATCTTGTAACAAATTATATTATGCCTCGGACATGGAGCCTGTGCTGTTCTCTCGTTCCACTTGCTTGGCCAAGTGTTACTTGCTCTTTACAGTCTAACAGTTTCCCAGAGGGTAAGGAAGCCCACATGAGACATTCAAAGACAGTTAACATAAATACCAAAACATACATTGTTTATGATCCTTCAGTCAGGCATGAAAAATAATGTTACATACTGTAATTTGCAAGAACGTGTAATTTTAACACTACCTTCCATGCAAGTCTTCAAGGGATATAAAAACATAATTAAAGTACCCATCAAGAGCTGTGGGTAACTGCTATTCCCAAGCATATACAACTGGTGATTGATAGGGTTATGTGACTGCGACTAAGTTTGGCTCACCTGCCAACCTTCATGATTCAGATAGAGCATGCAATTTTAAGCAACTTTCTAATTTACTTCTATTATCAAATTTTCTTCGTTCTCTTGGTATCTTTATTTGAAAAAGCAAGAATGTAAAGCTTAGGAGCCGGCCCATTTTTGGTTTAGCACCTGGGTAGCGCTTGCTGATTGGTGGCTAAATGTCGTCACCTCCTTAGCTTAGAGCAGTGGTTCTCAACCAAAGGGACCTCAAGGCCCGGTAAATTTTAGCTGGGCCCGGTAGTTTTATATATATATATATATATATATATATATATATATATATAGTAAGCAGCAGGGATTTGCCCTATCAGTAACTAAGCAGTTCAATGTGGGTTTAGTGGGAGCCCTGGAGTGTTGGGGTCCTGCTGAGGGTCTGTCGCTGTGAGGGACATGGAGTGTGAGGTCTGGCCCTGGAGGTTGGGGGCCCTTTCTTTGGCCCTTAAGGTTGGGGGTCCTGGCTCTGGAGGTTGATGGGCCTGTTGGGGTTAGGGCAGGGAGGCTACCATGTGCATTTGCATAAATTTGAATACATTTGGGTCAGTGTGAGACAGTTTTCCCGGGGCCTTGATTGGTCTCAGTCTGCCCCTTGTGTGCAGTGGGGGCATGACAGGTCAGGGCCCAACAGCAGGGCTATCATGGCCCGGTACTGGGCCACGGCCCGGCTGTTGAGAAACCAGGGCTTAGAGTAATGCTTTTTAAAATAAAGATAGCAAGAGAACGAAGAAAATTTGATAATAGGAGTAAATTAGAAAGTTGCTTAAAATTACATGCTCATGAAAGAAAAAAATGGGTTTAGTGTCCGTTTAAAAGATAAACTATTATATTTTCGTTATAGAGAACTTGTTCATTTTTCTTCTGTTTGTCTAATAAGCTTGAAATGTCAAAACCTTGGTGTGTTTATTCAGTGATCTGATAATATGGACAAGACTAGTTGCTTCACATGCAGATACGTACGAGTATGCTGATACCTGTTTAATATGCTAGATAGGTTGAGAGTTGAGAAAATTAATTGTTAGCCAAAGCTTTCCAGAAATTACTTAAAGGTAAAAGGCTATATTTTGGCATTATATTTCATATTGGTGTGCAGAATGGCACCCGTTAAATACACTAGATCAGATTTCGGCTGTTTGATTGATTGCTCAGCTTACCAAATACAATTAATCAGTCAGTGTTTTTAAAGAGCTCTGGTTACTTAATGCTTTGACCTGCACTGTAGACTTTGAGCTGTTTATTTTTTGTTTTACTTCTTCAAATACTCCCTAATATTAGCTCAGAATGTGGTTTCCTTATTGTAGAGGTGCCATGTATCTCTGCTACTCAGTAAAGTGTCTGAGCTGTGCACACATTCTTCCACAGTGCATTTATTAAAAGTCTCTTGGCCTGTGCCTGGGAGTCATTCTCTGCTTGAAATTTGTGATCCTGTGTCCCTAGTGTTCAAATTCCATCTGTATTTAGCATCGTCTTCAGGAAACTGAGCATCAATCAGGCCCTTTGGCGTGTACTGGCAGCTCTTTGGCACACGTGCTGATTAAGTCAGGTCTTGGAAACCACGTCTCTGTGTCTCATAACACCCCAGCAAGTTGAAACATTTCAACAAACAGCCCCTGTTTGTATCCTTGGCTGAGACGACTGTTTGTTTCCACCAGTCTTTTCCCCCAAAAAAACAGAGAGCCTAGCCAGTCCTTGTTCAGGAAGGCCTCAATGTTTTGATGTGGGTGAAGATGCCAACAAGTGGCCCTGAAGATTGATGGGAAAGGGCAGTACTCTGAAGTTAATCTTACCTTTGTAAATATAGATGAGTCCATCACACAGTGTCCTACATATATGAAGGGTTCATCTCTAAGATATCGTAACAGTAATATGCTCTATGTACAGATCCAGGTGTTATATGACTTTTCATCTAATTAACCCTATCAGTACTTTAGCTTTTTGCATACTAGATTTTCCAAGTTGCACACACAACTGAATCCGCTTTCTAAAAAAAAATCTATTTAAACCCTTCTCTTGGGTTTTATTAGCATAAGACAGTATCAAGAATGTAAGATAAGAATTTCACTCATATTATTATGAGCTGGATGTTGATTTAGTAGTGTAGATTTATTTAAAAAAAAAAAACTTTGATGGAATTAGAACCATGACATTTGATGATAAATACATAAATATCATACATCTTTAACTGCAGCTTTTTGTTAAAACTTGAGCCTTTAAAAAAAGGACATTCTGTGTTACAAAAGCATGTTGTACAATGAGAGCCAGGGTCTGCTCTTTATATGTTACCTCTGTAACTAATGTTAAAGGGTTATTAAACATAAATGGTAAATTTCATGATAATCTACATAATGAATAATTCAGCTTTATTTTTTCAGATAAGTATATCGTTGTTTTTTTTTTACTTATTTTCCTGTCCCCTAGAATGAAATTACAAACTAATACACATGTAAAGGATATTACCATGTTTCCGTTTGAAATATAGCACTGATTCCTTTAAGTGAATAATTTTTAAGCAAGTCTTTAAATAGATTTCTTTCTAATATTAGTCTAATAGCTAAATATAAATCTATATTAATGTCTAAACAGTAATATTCACACCTAAACTACCTAGTTCACCCACTGCTATTGAAATGGAAGTTTTTAATTATTGAAACTGATCATCCACCTTAAGAATTAATGATTAAACAGACAAGGTAAGTTAGAGGGTGAACCTCTAGGTCACAGAAAATTATATAACAGTATTAACCCAAGCCCTGGGCAAGCACTGTTTTAAATGTGTTTCACTGCATAAGACAACAAAATAAATATGTGATGTGTTTAACTAGTTCACAGTAGTACATTGCTGCTCCTTCAAGAAAGGAAACCAAGAGAATGAAGCAAAATTGATAATAGAAGTAAATTGGAAAGTTGTTTACAAATGTATGCTCTATCTGAATCATGAAAGAAAAAAATCATGTTTCTTTAATAGCCTTTTCATGTTTCAGATATAACATATAATTTTAATCAACTTTTAATTTTACTTCTATTATTATTAAATTTGCTTCATCCTTTTGGTATCAGCAATGCACTACTGGGATCTAGCTGATCACATCCAGGGAGCCAATGACAAGAGGCGTATATGGGCAGCCACCACCAGTCAGCAGCTAGAACTCAGTAGTGCTCTGCTATTCGTGATCCTACCTAAGTATGCTTTTCAACAAAGGGTAACAAGACAACAAAGCAAGTTAGATGACATAATTAAATTGGAAAGTTGTTTAAAAATGCATACTCTGTCTGAATCATGAGGGTTTAATTTTGTTTACTGTCCTTTTAACTAATGTTATCACTATTCATACATCTGAATTAATGGTGCTTTCAAAGTCAAATTCAGAACATTTGCTATAGCCTCCACTTCCAGAGTTTAAAACACTTCTTTATTCCCAAACTTCAGTTTTTTTTAATGCATACAATAAAAATTGGATCTGAGGAATGGTTCTCATGTGTTAGTTATTAAGCCTTCTTTCTGATGTGTTCAATGTATCTTTGTTTTGTTTCCTGGTAATACTTAACATTATTATTTGGACTTTTATTAAATACTTTTAAGTGTTCCCAGTCAGGCTGCTGTCTGCATGCAAGGAACATAACTCAGAGAATATAGGCATTATGGTTAGAGTGAAGTTTATCTAGGTGGTCAAAGAGAAACTGCAGATAACACACCTGTTGCTTATCTGTGAAGTTCTGTGCCTGTCCTACTCCACATATACAGAACTATAAACCTTTAGGTAACAACCATTACTGAAATTATTACGGTGTCTGCACAGAAAAAGCATTTCATAGGTAACTGAACTGAGATATGCACAATTTGTTGTGCGTGTGCATTATTAATAGTGTATATTATTATTTTTGTTTGAATGAAATGCAAGTAGGTTACAGTAAGGGATAGCTATTGTAGTTTTATGGTTTGACTTTCAAAATCCAAATGTTTAATATAATGAATATATAATAGGTTCTGACTGCTTTTTAGAAACCTATCTAGACAGGCGGTCAGGGATCCGAATAATGTAAAAAGGAGAAGAGATAATAAAAAAAAGACAAACAACATTTTAAACTACAAACATAACATGAAAACAAATAAATAAAAAGTTGTTCCAGCCCAGAACTCATAAATGAGACCCTAACTCATCATGCTTGTTTGTATCTCTTGAAATATTCTTAATTATGATACCCCTGCCAAGTCCAGTGACACCCGTTATAATAATCCTTTGTCTACTGTCTTGTTACAGACTCGGAAGTTGGATGTTTACTTTGAGTTTGAAGAGAAGCTGATGAGCAAGTCCACATTGGACAAGTCGCTCTTGGATATCATCTCTGACCCCGATGGTGAGTCACAATGCCGTACTACTGTTCCTCATCTTCTTACTTGCGGTGAAGGGGTTACCTTGCCTGCTCATGCAAATGCTCTCTGTAGACCGGTTTGTTTTTGTTCCTAATCCTCACTTTGCCCTTCAGGTCTTGGCTTTGAAGCCTGCACACTCAACACCTCATTGATTTCAAATGTCTCCGGCCTCACAGCATGTCTTAAAAAAGCTATTGGCAGGCAGTGTACCACACATCTCTGTACCTGGCACAACCCCTCTAACCTGTTTACGTGCAATCCGCTGCTTGATTTTTCATTTTTCAGTGGTTTTGGAAATAATTAGATAACAAAAAACCAAATAACTTCCAATATAGGTTACATTTTTTCAAATTATTGTTAACATCTCATATTTCATTTGGTTATTGTTTGTGCATATGCCACATTGTTTTTAAAAATGTTACACTTTAGCTTGAATATTTCTCTTGTTAAGTGTATTCAGTCCACGGATCATCCATTACTTATGGGATATATTCCCTTCCCAACAGGAAGTTGCAAGAGGATCACCCAAGCAGAGCTGCTATATAGCTCCTCCCCTCACATGTCATATCCAGTCATTCTCTTGCCACTAACATAGTAGGAAGGTGTGAGAGGAGTGTGGAGTTTTTATACTTAATTATTTCTTCAATCAAAAGTTTGTTATTTTAAATGGCACCGGAGTGTGCTGTTTTTTTCTCTCAGGCAGTATTTAGAAGAAGAATCTGCCTGCGTTTTCTATGATCTTAGCAGAAGTAACTAAGATCCACTGGCTGTTCTCGCACATTCTGAGGAGTGGGGTAACTTCAGAAAGGGAATAGCATGCGGGGTCCCCTGCAGATGAGGTATGTGCAGTAGAATACTTTTCTAAGGAATGGAATTGACTAAGAAAATGCTGCTAATACCGATGTAATGTAAGTACAGCCTTAAATGCAGTAGCGACTGGTATCAGGCTGATGAATGTATGTACAATAAGTAATTTTCTAAGGAATGGAATTTGACTAAGAAAATACTGTTAATACTGAAGTAATGTATGAGCCTTAACTGCAGTAGAAGCGACTGGTAGCAGGCTTATTAATAACACTACCTAACTTTTAAAGTGTACGTTTAAAACTTTTACTGGCATGTTATTCATTTTTGGGAGGTACTTTGGTGATAAATCTTTTGGGGCATGATTTTTTCCACATGGCTGTCGTTTATTTCTGCATAGAAACGGTTAACTGAGGTTTCCCACTGAGGACGTCTCTAGAGAGCTCAGGGGTATTCAAAATTCATTTTGAGGGAGGTAATCAGTCACAGCAGACCTGTGACAGTGTGTTTGACTGTGATAAAAACATTAATTGTTAAATTGATTATCCGTTTTGGGTATTAAGGGGTTAATCATCCATTTGCTAGTGGGTGCAATGCTTTGCTAACTTAATACATTTACTGTGAAAATTTGGTTGCTATAACTGATTTGGTTCATTGTTATTTCAACTGTGACAATTTTTTGTGCTTCTTAAAGGCGCAGTAGCGTTTTTTATATTGCTTGTAAACTTATTTGAAAGGATTTTCCAAGCTTGCTAGTCTCATTGCTAGTCTGTTTAAACATGTCTGACACAGATTAATCTGTTTGTTCACTATGTTTGAAGGCCAATGGGGAGCCCCATAGAATTATGTGTACTAAATGTATTGATGTCACTTTGAATAAAAGTCAATTTTTATCTGTAAAGAAATTATCACCAGACAACGTGGGGGAAGTTATGCCGACTAACTCTCCTCACGTGTCAGTACCTTCGCCTCCCGCTCAGGAGGCGCGTGATATTGTGGCGCCAAGTACATCAGAGAGGCCCATACAAATCACTTTGCAAGACATGGCTGCTGTTATGACAGAGGTATTATCTAAATTGCCAGAATTAAGAGGCAAGCGCGATAGCTCTGGGTTAAGGACAGAGAGCGCTGATGATGTGAGAGCCATGTCCGATACTACGTCACAATTTGCAGAACATGAGGACGGAGAGCTTCATTCTGTGGGTGACGGATCTGATCCAGGGAGACCGGATTCAGAGATTTCTAAGTTTAAATTTAAGCTTGAGAACCTCCGTGTATTGCTAGGGGAGGTATTAGCGGCTCTGAATGATTGTAACACGGTTGCAATTCCAGAGAAAATATGTAGGCTGGATAGATACTTTACGGTACCGGTGTGTACTGACGTTTTTCCTATACCTAAAAGGCTTACAGAAATTATTAGCAAGGAGTGGGATAGACCCGGTGTGCCCTTTTCCCCTCCTCCGATATTTAGGAAAATGTTTCCAATAGACGCCACCACACGAGACTTATGGCAGACGGTCCTTAAGGTGGAGGGAGCAGTTTCTACTTTAGCTAAACGTACCACTATCCCGGTGGAGGATAGTTGTGCTTTTTCGGATCCAATGGATAAAAAATTAGAAGGTTACCTTAAGAAAATGTTTGTTCAACAAGGTTTTATCTTACAGCCCCTTGCATGCATTGCGCCTGTCACTGCTGCTGCGGCATTCTGGTTTGAGTCTCTGGAAGAGGCCATTCGCACAGCTCCATTGGATGAGATTATGGACAAGCTTAAAGCACTTAAGCTAGCTAATGCATTTGTTTCTGATGCCGTTGTACATTTAACCAAACTAACGGCTAAGAACTCCGGATTCGCCATACAGGCGCGCAGAGCGATATGGCTTAAATCCTGGTCAGCTGACGTGACTTCTAAATCTAAATTGCTTAATATTCCTTTCAAGGGGCAGACCTTATTCGGGCCCGGCTTGAAAGAAATTATTGCTGACATTACTGGAGGTAAGGGTCATACTCTTCCTCAGGACAGGGCCAAATCAAAGGCCAAACAAGGGCAAGCAGGCCAGAAAGCCTACTTCTGCCCCTAAGACAGCATGAAGAGAGGGCCCCCTATCCGGAAACGGATCTAGTGGGGGGCAGACTTTCTCTCTTCGCCCAGGCTTGGGCAAGAGATGTCCAGGATCCCTGGGCGTTGGAGATCATATCTCAGGGATATCTTCTGGACTTCAAAGCTTCTCCTCCACAAGGGAGATTTCATCTTTCAAGGTTATCAGCAAACCAAATAAAGAAAGAGGCATTTCTACGCTGTGTACAAGACCTCTTAGTAATGGGGGTGATCCACCCAGTTCCGCGGACGGAACAAGGGCAAGAGTTTTACTCAAATCTGTTTGTGGTTCCCAAGAAAGAGGGAACTTTCAGACCAATCTTGGACCTAAAAATCTTAAACAAATTCCTAAGAGTTCCATCATTCAAAATGGAAACTATTCGAACCATTCTACCCATGATCCAAGAGGGTCAATACATGACCACAGTAGACTTAAAGGATGCCTACCTTCATATACCGATTCACAAAGATCATTATCGGTACCTAAGATTTGCCTTTCTAGACAGGCATTACCAGTTTGTAGCTCTTCCCTTCTGGTTAGCTACGGCCCCGGGAATTTTTACAAAGGTTCTGGGCTCACTTCTAGCGGTGCTAAGACCACGAGGCATAGCGGTGGCTCCGTACCTAGACGACATTCTGATACAAGCGTCAAGTTTTCAAATTGCCAAGTCTCATACAGAGATAGTTCTGGCATTTCTGAGGTCGCATGGGTGGAAGGTGAACGTGGAAAAGAGTTCTCTATTACCACTCACAAGAGTTCCCTTTCTGGGGACTCTTATAGATTCTATAGAGATGATTTACCTGACGGAGTCCAGGTTATCAAAGCTTCTGAATGCTTGCCGTGTCCTTCATTCCATTCCACGCCCGTCAGTAGCTCAGTGCATGGAAGTAATCGGCTTAATGGTAGCGGCAATGGACATAGTACCATTTGCGCGCCTGCATCTCAGACCTCTGCAATTATGCATGCTAAGTCAGTGGAATGGGGATTACTCAGATTTGTCCCCTCTACTAAATCTGGATCAAGAGACCAGAGATTCTCTTCTCTGGTGGCTTTCTCGGGTCCATCTGTCCAAGGGGATGACCTTTCACAGGCCAGATTGGACAATTGTAACAACAGATGCCAGCCTTCTAGGTTGGGGCGCAGTCTGGAACTCCCTGAAGGCTCAGGGATTATGGACTCAGGAGGAGAAACTCCTCCCAATAAATATTCTGGAGTTGAGAGCAATATTCAATGCTCTTCTAGCTTGGCTTCAGTTAGCAACACTGAGGTTCATCAGATTTCAGTCGGACAACATCACGACTGTGGCCTACATCAACCATCAAGGGGGAACCAGGAGTTCCCTAGCGATGTTGGAAGTCTCAAAGATAATTCGCTGGGCAGAGTCTCACTCTTGCCACCTGTCAGCGATCTACATCCCAGGCGTGGAGAACTGGGAGGCGGACTTTCTAGGTCGCCAGACTTTTCATCCGGGGGAGTGGGAACTTCATCCGGAGGTCTTCGCTCAACTGATTCATCGTTGGGGCAAACCAGAACTGGATCTCATGGCGTCTCGCCAGAACGCCAAGCTTCCTTGTTACGGATCCAGGTCCAGGGACCCGGGAGCGGCGCTGATAGATGCTCTGGCAGCCCCTTAGGTCTTCAACATGGCTTATGTGTTTCCACCATTTCCGATGCTACCTCGACTGATTGCCAAGATCAAACAGGAGAGAGCATCAGTGATTCTGATAGCGCCTGCGTGTCCACGCAGGACCTGGTATGCAGACCTAGTGGACATGTCGTCTTGTCCACCATGGCCTTCTAATACAAGGTCCTTTCAACCATCCAAATCTAATTTCTCTGAGGCTGACTGCATGGAGATTGAACGCTTGATCCTATCAAAGCGTGGCTTCTCGGAGTCAGTTATTGATACCTTAATACAGGCACGGAAGCCTGTTACCAGAAAAATTTACCATAAGATATGGCGTAAATATTTATATTGGTGCGAATCCAAGAGTTACTCATGGAGTAAGGTTAGGATTCCTAGGATATTGTCTTTTCTACAAGAGGGTTTAGAAAAGGGCTTATCTGCTAGTTCGTTAAAGGGACAGATTTCTGCTCTGTCTATTCTCTTACACAAACGTCTGGCAGAAGTTCCAGACGTCCAGGCTTTTTGTCAGGCTTTGGCTAGGATTAAGCCTGTGTTTAAGACTGTTGCTCCTCCGTGGAGCTTAAACTTGGTTCTTCAAGTTCTTCAAGGGGTTCCGTTTGAACCCCTTCATTCCATTGATATTAAGCTTTTAACTTGGAAAGTTCTGTTTTTGATGGCTATTTCCTCGGCTCGAAGAGTCTCGGAGTTATCCGCCTTACATTGTGATTCTCCTTATCTGATTTTCCATTCAGACAAGGTAGTTCTGCGTACTAAACCTGGGTTTTTACCTAAGGTAGTTTCTAACAGGAATATCTATCAGGAGATTGTTTTTCCATCATTATGTCCTAATCCTTCTTCAAAGAAGGAACGACTTTTGCATAATCTGGACGTAGTCCGTGCCCTGAAGTTCTATTTACAGGCAACTAAAGATTTTCGTCAAACTTCTTCCCTGTTTGTCGTGTACTCTGGACAGAGGAGAGGTCAAAAAGCTTCGGCAACCTCTCTCTCCTTTTGGCTTCGTAGCATAATACGTTTAGCCTATGAGACTGCTGGACAGCAGCCCCCTGAAAGAATTACAGCTCATTCCACTAGAGCTGTGGCTTCCACCTGGGCTTTTAAAAATGAGGCCTCTGTTGAACAGATTTGCAAGGCTGCAACTTGGTCTTCGCTTCACACTTTGTCAAAATTTTTCAAATTTGACACTTTTGCTTCTTCGGAGGCTGTTTTTGGGAGAAAGGTTCTACAGGCAGTGGTTCCTTCCGTTTAAGTTCCTGCCTTGTCCCTCCCATCATCCGTGTACTTTAGCTTTGGTATTGGTATCCCATAAGTAATGGATGATCCGTGGACTGAATACACTTAACAAGAGAAAACATAATTTATGCTTACCTGATAAATTTATTTCTCTTGTAGTGTATTCAGTCCACGGCCCGCCCTGTCTTTTTAAGGCAGATCTAAATTTTAATTAAAACTCCAGTCACCACTGCACCCTATGGTTTCTCCTTTCTTGTCTTGTTTCGGTCGAATGACTGGATATGACATGTGAGGGGAGGAGCTATATAGCAGCTCTGCTTGGGTGATCCTCTTGCAACTTCCTGTTGGGAAGGGAATACCGGTATATCCCATAAGTAATGGATGATCCGTGGACTGAATACACTACAAGAGAAATAAATTTATTAGGTAAGCATAAATTATGTTTTTACTGTGCTCCCACCTATATTTCATTGATCTTGCGTTCTGCCGTATTAGTTCTATGTCTGTTATCAGGTTTTGTTTGCATTTATATGTATGTGTGTATGTATACATATGTGCATATACAGGACCGGAAAAATATCACTTTAGTTTTCAAGTCAGGGATGCAAAAGTTATTAGTCAAAAGAGAAAAAGTAACTAGTCTGTCTGTTCATTGATAAATATAGACCAAAGCCTGATTTCTTACTCAATCACTGCAGTTATTAGTCCACCATTAGTGAAAATGTCTTTCCAGATGTTTGTAATTGTGTGCGTGAATAAAATTCGGTAGCCAATGCAGCAGTGCAGACAGTAAAGCCAGTCGAATACTTGGTTGCATTAGGAAAGGTATCGGTAGCAGAAATGGCAAGGTTCTTATGCCACTTTACAGATTACTAGTTATTCCACATCTGGAATATTGTGTACAGTTCTGGAGACCATATGTCCAGAAGGATATAAATAAACTACAAACTGTCCAAAGGAGGGCTACTTAAATGGTACATGGCCTAAAATATACAATATACAGTAAAGACTCTATGACCTAAGTATGTACAGGGAGTGCAGAATTATTAGGCAAGTTGTATTTTTGAGGATTAATTTTATTATTGAACAACAACCATGTTCTCAAAGAACCCAAAAAACTCATTAATATCAAAGCTGAATAGTTTTGGAAGTAGTTTTTAGTTTGTTTTTAGTTATAGCTATTTTAGGGGGATATCTGTGTGTGCAGGTGACTATTACTGTGCATAATTATTAGGCAACTTAACAAAAAACAAATATATACCCATTTCAATTATTTATTTTTACCAGTGAAACCAATATAACATCTCAACATTCACAAATATACATTTCTGACATTCAAAAACAAAACAAAAACAAATCAGTGACCAATATAGCCACCTTTCTTTGCAAGGACACTCAAAAGCCTGCCATCCATGGATTCTGTCAGTGTTTTGATCTGTTCACCATCAACATTGCATGCAGCAGCAATCACAGCCTCCCAGACACTGTTCAGAGAGGTGTACTGTTTTCCCTCCTTGTAAATCTCACATTTGATGATGGACCACAGGTTCTCAATGGGGTTCAGATCAGGTGAACAAGGAGGCCATGTCATTAGATTTTCTTCTTTTATACCCTTTCTTGCCAGCCACTCTGTGGAGTACTTGGACGCGTGTGATGGAGCATTGTCCTGCATGAAAATCATGTTTTTCTTGAAGGATGCAGACTTCTTCCTGTACCACTGCCTGAAGAAGGTGTCTTCCAGAAACTGGCAGTAGGACTGGGAGTTGAGCTTGACTCCATCCTCAACCCGAAAAGGCCCCACAAGCTCATCTTTGATGATACCAGCCCAAACCAGTACTCCACCTCCACCTTGCTGGCGTCTGAGTCGGACTGGAGCTCTCTGCCCTTTACCAATCCAGCCACGGGCCCATCCATCTGGCCCATCAAGACTCACTCTCATTTCATCAGTCCATAAAACCTTAGAAAAATCAGTCTTGAGATATTTCTTGGCCCAGTCTTGACGTTTTAGCTTGTGTGTCTTGTTCAGTGGTGGTCGTCTTTCAGCCTTTCTTACCTTGGCCATGTCTCTGAGTATTGCACACCTTGTGCTTTTGGGCACTCCAGTGATGTTGCAGCTCTGAAATATGGCCAAACTGGTGGCAAGTGGCATCTTGGCAGCTGCACGCTTGACTTTTCTCAGTTCATGGGCAGTTATTTTGCGCCTTGGTTTTTCCACACGCTTCTTGCGACCCTGTTGACTATTTTGAATGAAACGCTTGATTGTTCGATGATCACGCTTCAGAAGCTTTGCAATTTTAAGAGTGCTGCATCCCTCTGCAAGATATCTCACTATTTTTGACTTTTCTGAGCCTGTCAAGTCCTTCTTTTGACCCATTTTGCCAAAGGAAAGGAAGTTGCCTAATAATTATGCACACCTGATATAGGGTGTTGATGTCATTAGACCACACCCCTTCTCATTACAGAGATGCACATCACCTAATATGCTTAATTGGTAGTAGGCTTTCGAGCCTATACAGCTTGGAGTAAGACAACATGCATAAAGAGGATGATGTGGTCAAAATACTCATTTGCCTAATAATTCTGCACTCCCTGTATAGTTTACAGGAGAGAAGGGAAAGAGGTGACATGATAGAAACCTTCTAATATATGAAGGGACTAAAATGGAAGCTGAAAGCATTTTCCACAAAAAAGAAATACCAAAATAAGGGGTAACAATCTTAAGTTAGAGGGTAGCAGATTTAGGAGAAATGTGAGGAAGCATTTATTTATTTTTTACAGAAAAGGTGGTGAATTCATGGGATAAACTTCCATTTGAGGTGGTAAACACAGGGACTGTAAATTAATTAAAAAATGTATGGGACATGCATTAAGCTATCCTAAGAAAACATGGGTAGACTTGATGGGCCATTTGGTTTATATCTACCATCAAATTCTATGCTTTTCCACTATTACAGTTTCTTTTATCCCTGCTAATGGAAACAGCTGTCACTTAAAGAGACATGAAACCCAAATTTCTCTTGCAAGATGTATCGAGTCCACGGATTCATTCATACTTGTGGGATATTCTCCTTTCTAACAGGAAGTGGCAAAGAGAGCACCCACAGCAGAGCTGTCTATATAGCTCCTCCCTTAGCTCCACCCCCAGTCATTCTCTTTGCCTACTCTAAGTACTAGGAAGGTTAAAGTGAGTGTGGTGACAAAAATGTATTTATTTTCTCAAGCAAAAGTTTGTTGTTTTAAATGGTACCGGTGTGTACTATTCACTCTCTGGCAGAAAAGGGATGAAGATTTCTGCAAGGAGGATGATGATCTTAGCACTTTGTAACTAAAATCCACTGCTGTTCCCACAGACTGTGATAATTCTAGAAAAGGCTGGCAGTATCCCCATGAGGGAAGGGTAAGCTGTATTCTGACACTTAGTAGGGAATCCCAGCTTGCATAAAGGGCTCAGTTGTAACTGGTGACACTTGTAGAAAAAACAATTTTTTTATTGAAAGATTAACGTTTTTTGAGGGACTTTGAGGGCACAATTATGGCTTATTAAGGGTTATTAACCCACATGGCTAGTTTAGAAACACTTTTTCACGTTAGTTTACACAGAAGACATCCAGCTGCTTCTCCAGAGGGTCCTGCTGTGCTTGAGGGCCTAAAGGAAGCTTTTTCCCCACAAATCTATCCCTAAGGGCAGGTAGGCGCCACAGCAGAGCTGTGGCAAGGTGCTGACCGTTTTTATACCGGTTTTATACCGGTTTTATACCGGTTTTTGACGTTTTGTCAATCCGGTTTTTACATTAAGGGTTTAATCGTTTATTTGTCTGGTGGGGCAATCTTACTAAGGCTTTATGATTCCACTGTAAAAATTTCGAAAAGTTTACTGCTTTTTTACACTGTTTTGCAGAGTTTGTGCATCTTTTTTTTCTCTTAAAGGCACAGTACCGTTTTTTCTACATATTATTTACTTTGAATAAAGTGTTTTCCAAGCTTGCTTGTGTCATTACTAGCCTGTTTAAAATGTCTGACATCAAGGACACTCCTTGTTCAATGTGTTTAGAAGCCATTGTGGAACCCCCTCTTAGAATGTGTCCCACTTGCACTGATATGTCTATTCATTTTAAAGAGCATATTATAGCACTTAAAAATATAGCAATAGATGATTCTCAGACAGAAGGAAATGAGGTTATGCCATCTAGCTCTCCCCAAGTGTCACAACCAGTAACGCCCGCACAAGTGACGCCAAGTACCTCTAGTGCGTCAAATTCGTTTACTTTACAAGACATGGCCACAGTTATGAATACAACCCTCACAGAGGTTTTATCTAAACTGCCTGGGTTACAAGGAAAGTGTGACAGCTCTGGGTTAAGAACAAATGCTGAGCCTTCTGACGCTTTAGTAGCCGTATCCGATATACCCTCACAATGTTCTGAAGTAGGGGTAAGGGATTTGCTGTCTGAGGGAGAGATTTCTGATTCAGGGAAGACGCTCCCTCAGACAGATTCTGATATGACGGCCTTTAAATTTAAGCTTGAACACCTCCGCTTGTTGCTCAGGGAGGTATTAGCGACTGTGGATGATTGTGACCCTATAGTGGTCCCAGAGAAATTGTGTAAAATGGACAAATACTTAGAGGTTCCTGTTTTCACTCATGTTTTTCCAGTCCCTAAGAGAATTGCGAATATTGTTACTAAGGAGTGGGATAGACCAGGTATACCGTTCACTCCCCCTCCTGTTTTTAAGAAAATGTTTCCCATATCGGACACCATTTGGGACTCGTGGCAGACGGTCCCTAAGGTGGAGGGAGCTATTTCTACTCTCGCCAAGCGTACAACTATACCTATCAAAGATAGTTGTGCTTTCAAAGATCCTATGGATAAAAAATTAGAGGGTCTCCTAAAGAAAATTTTTGTTCATCAAGGTTTTCTTCTCCAACCTATTGCGTGCATTGTTCCTGTAACTACTGCAGCTGCTTTCTGGTTCGAGGCTCTAGAAGAGGCTCTTCAGATGGAGACTCCATTGGAGGATATTATGGATAGAATTAAGGCCCTTAAGTTGGCTAATTCTTTCATTACAGATACCGCTTTTCAACTGGCTAAATTAGCGGCAAAGAATTCAGGGTTTGCCATTTTAGTGCGCAGGGCGTTATGGCTTAAGTCCTGGTCTGCTGATCTGTCATCTAAATCTAAGCTTTTGAACATCCCTTTCAAAGGAAAGACCCTATCCAGGCCTGAACTGAAAGAGATTATTTCGGACATCACTGGAGGGAAAGGCCATGCCCTCCCTCAGGATAAAACAAATAAAATGAGGACCAAACAAAATAATTTTCGTTCCTTTCGGAACTTCAAGGGTGGTCCCACTTCAGCTTCCCCTGCTGCAAAGCAAGAGGGGAATTTTGTCCAATCCAAGTCAGTCTGGAGACCTAACCAGGCTTGGAACAAGGGTAAGCAGGTCAAGAAGCCTGCAGCTGCCTCCAAGACAGCATGAAGGGGTAGCCCCCGATCCGGGACCGGATCTAGTAGGGGGCAGACTCTCTCTCTTCGCTCAGGCTTGGGCAAGAGATGTTCACGATTACTGGGCTTTAGAAATTGTGTCCCAGGGATATCTTCTGGATTTCAAGGACTCCAGCCCCCCCCCCCCCCCAAGGGGGAGATTTCACATTTCTCAATTGTCTGCAAACCAGACAAAGAGAGAGGTGTTTTTACGCTTTGTAGAGGACCTACATACCATGGGAGTGATCCGCCCAGTTCCAAAAGCGGAACAAGGGCTAGGGTTTTACTCAAACCTGTTTGTGGTTCCCAAAAAAGAGGGAACTTTCAGACCAATCTTGGATCTCAAAATTCTAAACAAGTTCCTCAGAATACCATCATTCAAGATGGAGACTATTCAGACTATTCTGCCTCTGATCCAGGAGGGTCAATATATGACTACCGTGGACTTAAAGGATGCGTATCTGCACATCCCTATTCACAGAGATCATCATCAATTCCTCAGATTCTCCTTTCTGGACAGGCATTACCAGTTTGTGGCCCTTCCCTTCGGGTTGGCCACGGCTACCAGAATTTTCACAAAGGTGCTAGGGTCCCTTTTGGCGGTTCTAAGACCGCGGGGCATAGCACTGGCGCCTTATCTAGACGACATATTAATTCAAGCATCAATTTTCCTGCTAGCCAAGTCTCACACGGACACAGTGTTGGCTTTTCTGAGATCTCATGGGTGGAAGGTGAACATAAAAAAGAGTTCTCTCTCCCCTCTCACAAGAGTTTCCTTCCTAGGGACTCTGATAGACTGGGTAGAAATGAAAATATTTCTGACGGAGGTCAGAAAATCAAAACTCTTAACCACCTGCCGAACTCTTCATTCCATTCCTCGGCCATCAGTGGCTCAGTGTATGGAGGTAATCAGACTTATGGTAGCGTCAATGCACATAGTTCCTTTTGCCCGCCTACACCTCAGACCACTGCAACTATGCATGCTCGAACAGTGGAATGGGGATTATGCAGATTTATCTCCTCAAATACATCTGGATCAGGAGACCAGAGATTCTCTTCTCTGGTGGTTGTCTCAGGACCACCTGTCTCAGGGAATGTGTTTCCGCAGGCCAGAGTGGCTCATAGTAACGACAGATGCCAGCCTGCTGGGCTGGGGTGCAGTCTGGAACTCCCTGAAAGCACAAGGCTTATGGTCTCGGGAGGAATCTCTTCTCCCGATAAACATTCTAGAACTGAGAGCGATTTTCAATGCGCTTCAGGCGTGGCTTCAGCTAGCGACGGCCAAATTCTTCAGATTTCAGTCGGACAGCATCACGACTGTAGCTTATATCAATCATCAAGGAGGAACACAGAGTTCTCTAGCGATGGTAACCAAAATAATCCGATGGGCAGAGACTCACTCTTTCCATCTTTCAGCAATCCATATCCCAGGGGTAGAGAACTGGGAGGTGGATTTCCTAAGTCGCCAGACTTTTCATCCGGGGGAGTGGGAGCTCCATCCGGAAGTTTTTGCCCAGCTGACTCAGCTATGGGGCACACCAGAATTGGATCTGATGGCGTCCCGTCAGAACGCCAAGCTTCCTTGTTACGGGTCCAGGTCCCGGGATCCCCAGGCAGTACTGATAGATGCTCTAGCAGTGCCCTGGTCCTTCAACCTGGCCTATGTATTTCCACCGTTTCCTCTCCTTCCACGTCTGGTTGCCAGAATCAAGCAAGAGAGAGCTTCGGTGATTTTGATAGCACCTGCGTGGCCACGCAGGACTTGGTATGCAAACCTGGTGGACATGTCATTGTTTCCACCGTGGACTCCAGTGTTAATTTCGTCGACTAAAACTAGACTAAAATGACTATAAAACTAAAGAAACTCTGATGACTAAAATACAACTAAAACTAAAATGGCATTTTAGTCAAAAGACAATGACTAAAACTAAATCAAAATGACATTTTAGTCAAAAGACTAGGACTAAAACTAAATCAAAATTTGCTGACAAAAACATTAAGAAAATTAATTTTATTAAATTTTAAGATAGACATGTTATATACCACAACAGTTAAATCTGTTAAATCTGTATTGCATGTTCAAACCTTAATACCATAAATAAAAACAGGTTAATAAACCTTTACTCCAGGAGTATATAATGAGTTTGGAAGTTCTAGAGCAGTGCTAATATCGTTGCCAAAAATTTTTCAAATCTGTGAACAATCAATTGATTCTTCCTATAGAAATAAGCATAACCCACGACTATAGGTTTAAGCTATGCCGTGCCCGTGCTAGCTGCAGAAACTTTTTGTTGTGTTGAGTTACTTGATACTTGTTTTAATTATTAACAGAGAACTGTTAAAGTTTTTATATTGGGTAATTTGTTCAATACAGCCAATACAGTTTACAGTTTGTTTGTTTTTTTATATTTTAAAGTTGCACTTCTCTTTGTTTATGAAACTTGGTTTTACTTAATTTTAAGTTTAATAAAGATGTTACATATCACAACGGCTAAATCTGTGTCTGTATTGCATATTTAAACCTTAATACCATAAATATTAACAGGTGTTATGTTTACTCCTGGAGTATATAATCAGTTTGCAAATTATAGAGAAATGCTTAAATAATGCATTACACTTTAACTACATCCCTAACATTTTAGTCGACTAAAATCTACTGGAGATTTTAAAATACGACTAAAACTAAAATGGCATTTTAGTCAAAAGACTAAAACTAAGACTAAATTGAAATTTTCCGTCAAAATTAACACTGGTGGACTCTGCCGATGAGGCAGGACCTTCTAATCCAAGGTCCATTCAAGCATCCAAATCTAATTTCTCTGCGTCTGACTGCTTGGAGATTGAACGCCTGATTTTATCAAAGTTTCTCTGAGTCGGTCATTGATGCCCTGATTCAAGCTAGAAAGCCTGTCACCAGGAAAATCTATCATAAGATATGGCGCAAATATCTTTATTGGTGTGAATCCAAGGGTTACTCATGGAGTAAGATTAGGATTCCTAGAATGTTGTCTTTTCTCCAAGAAGGATTGGAGAAGGGATTATCAGCTAGCTCTTTAAAAGGACAGATATCTGCTTTGTCTCTTCTTTTACACAAACGTCTGGCAGATGTCCCAGATGTTCAAGCGTTTAGTCAGGCTTTAGTCAGAATCAAGCCTGTATTTAAACCTGTTGCTCCGCCATGAAGCATAAACTTAGTTCTTAAAGTTCTTCAAGGGGTTCCGTTTGAATCTATGCATTCCATAGATATTAAGCTTCTATCTTGGTAAGTTCTGTTTTTAGTAGCTATCTCTTCGGCTCGAAGAGTTTCTGAGTTATCTGCTTTACAGTGTGACTCACCTTATCTGGTTTTCCATGCAGATAAGGTGGTCTTGCGTACCAAACCTGGATTCCTTCCTAAGGTTGTTTCTAATAGGAATATCAATCAGGAAATTGTTGTTCCTTCGCTGTGTCCTAATCCTCCTTCAAAGACGGAACGTCTGTTGCACAATCTTGATGTGGTCCGTGCTTTAAAGTTCTACTTACAAGCAACTAAAGATTTTCGTCAAACATCTTCATTGTTTGTTGTTTATTCTGGTAAGCGGAGAGGTCAAAAGGCTACGGCTACCTCTCTTTCTTTTTGGCTGAAAAGCATCATCCGTTTGGCTTATAAGACTGCTGGCCAGCAGCCTCCTGAAAGGATTACTGCTCATTCTACTAGAGCAGTGGCTTCCACATGAGCTTTTTAAAATGAGGCTTCTGTTGAACAGATTTGTAAGGCGGCGACTTGGTCTTCGCTTCATACTTTTTCCAAATTTTCCAAATTCGATACTTTTCCTTCTTCGGAGGCTATTTTTGGGAGAAAGGTTCTACAAGCAGTGGTGCCTTCCGTTTAAGGTACCTGTCTTGTCCCTCCCTTCATCCGTGTCCTAAAGCTTTGGTATTGGTATCCCACAAGTATGGATCAATCCGTGGACTCGATACATCTTGCAAGAGAAAACAGAATTTATGCTTACCTGATAAATTTCTTTCTCTTGCGATGTATCGAGTCCACGGCCTGCCCTGTCTATTTAAGACAGGTAGTATATTTTTATTTTAAAAAACTTCAGTCACCTCTGCACCCTATAGTTTCTCCTTTTTCTTCCTAGCCTTCGGTCGAATGACTGGGGGGTGGAGCTAAGGGAGGAGCTATATAGACAGCTCTGCTGTGGCTGCTCTCTTTGCCACTTCCTGTTAGGAAGGAGAATATCCCACAATTATGGATGAATCCGTGGACTCGATACATCGCAAGAGAAAGAACTTTATCAGGTAAGCATAAATTCTGTTTTTTTTCTTTCATGATTCAGATAGAGAATACAATTTTAAACAACTTTCTAATTTACTTCTATTACGTAATTTATTTCATTCTCTTGGTATCATTTGTTGAAGGAGCAGCAATGCACTAATGGTTTCTAACTAAACACATTGGTGAGCCAATCACAATCGATATATATATGAACCCACCAATTAACAGCTAGAACCAAGGTTCTGTGCTGCTCCTGAGCTTGCCGAGATAAACATTTCAGCAAAGGATAACAAGA
Organism: Bombina bombina; assembly: GCF_027579735.1. Classification (NCBI taxonomy): domain Eukaryota; kingdom Metazoa; phylum Chordata; class Amphibia; order Anura; family Bombinatoridae; genus Bombina; species Bombina bombina. The sequence goes on along the minus strand of NC_069499.1, from coordinate 254,429,476 downwards.
GAAGGAAGCAAATTAAAGAATAGAAGTAAATTGCAATGTTGTTCAAAATTGTATTCTCTATCTGAATCATGAAAGAAAAATTTGGGGTTTCATGTCCCTTTAAGTAGAAAATTATTGTACTGGGATAGTCAAATACAAAAATTTGTATTAGGAAGTCTAGACACCTTGTATGTACTCAGTTAGTGATTACAGGTAGCCCTCAGTTTACGCCGGGGTTAGGTTCCAGGAGGAATGGTTGTAAATCTAAACTGTTGTAAATTGAAACCCAGTTTATAATGTAATTCAATGGGAAGTGAGGGAGTTATGTTCCAGGCCCCTCTCAAAATTGTCATAAGTAACACCTAATACATTATTTTTAAAGCTTTGAAATGAAGACTTTAAATGCTAAACAGCATTATAAACCTAATAATATAGATTGTATCATCATCAAACTAAGTTTAATGAACAAAAACATTTGCTAAACATCACCTAATAAAATAATCACACAACAGACTGCATCATCATCAAACTAAGTTTAATGAACAAAAACGTTTTTTTACTTGCATTTTTCTGCAAACAGTTCACTGCATTGTTAGCATGTTAGATAATATTGGGTCTACACCTATTCTATGCATTTCAAAGGCAGTGATTAATAAGCAGTTAGGCACCCTCACCTGAAGCAGCTGGACAGGAAGATAATGGGGAAGTGCCTACTAAATTTTGCTCGATGGATCTGGTCTGATCTGTGTACACAGATCAATTTAAGGCTGTTAAGTTGCATAACTTTGCTGCAAAACAAGCGGACGGCTCCACCTACTAGCTATTTTAATTAGTGCATTGATTTCCAAAGCTTTTCAATAGCAGTCACATGACTGAAAAAAAGGTTGTTATTCTGAAATGGCGCAAATTGAATCGGCATAAACCGAGGGCCACTTTTACTGTATTTTTCATAGTGTCACTTTCCTCATGTATACTGTATAATATACTGTATTATATAATATACTGTATAATAGAGCTTGATGGTGTAAATTGTTTCTGAAACAATTCAACAAGCATCCCTGTCAAATTACATAATAAACTTTGTATGATTCAGGTGCCAACTTTTTTAATCTTTGACATATCTATGGATATGTTAATATTAGCTTCTATTAATGTGGTGTGTGTGTATATATGTATATATATATATATATATATATATATATATATATACACACGCACATACAGAGAGAAGTGCACTCACAGGAACGAACAACTGGCTCAATACCATTTTAGCCTTTTCTATAGCGATTTACCACCTGGGTGCAGCTTCTTTTAGCCCAGTAATGCTTTTCACAGAGTAGAACTTTCCTGTAGCATGATCCCGCCTATTAAGGTCAGTCAGCGCCAAAATACCAGGCAATTCCTCTCTGAACAAGGAACACAGAAACCCCAGATGATCATTTCGTATATATGATTTGTGTGTTTAATATATCATTTTACTATAAATCATATTGCACTCCAATTTTTCTTTAACTTGTACTTTTATTGTAGATTTTTTTTTTATAGCATGTGTATCATACAAATGCTACTATATGGAAAACGATTGGTTTTTCATGTCCTGTTATTTAAAGGAAACAACATCTAGGCCTGCCCTATTTTCTTTAGTATCGGCATCATCAGCAGGTTCTCGTGTTATCATTCCTTGAGGCAGACTCATGTCAGCACTTCAGAAGATCCACTTATGTGTTGCATGCATCATCATCACTCTAAAATCTGTCATCCATGCATCAGTGAAACAGCCTTTATATAAAATAAAACATCACAGCAATTGGAAGGTACTCTGCTTTATATTGAGTATTGTTTATTAGAAGTGAGTACCAACCTATTAGAGGTTGTTATCCGATATCGTTCTTTTACAATCTTCTTTCATACAGAGTGATCCTCTGGAGGGCTCCATGTACGAAGCAGGATAAGCTGCTTCGCAGCCCTTGTGGGGCAGGTTCGCACATGCAAGCCTGCTTCCCGCAGTGTAGGAAGCAGCCGTCATTAGACGAGTGCTTCTTACACTCTTCGCCACCGCTGAGGTAGGGAAGAGAAATCACTGAGAGCTTGCTCCCTTCTCTCGTACGATTGGTTGCAGGCATTACACACTCTGCTGAATGTGTAATGCTGCATACGGGCCAGCAGACGAACAGATCCATTGCCTGTATGCAGCAAAGGTATGCGGACAGTTTCTCAAGTTAAAGGGCCACTGTAAGTAAATATTTTCTATGCCTGTTACTAACTAACTACCCCAAATACGCTTTTTATCAATAGCATTTCATTAACATATCTCTACCGTATATCAGAAATCTTGTCTGCAAATTTAATTGTTTTCCAAACCCACTCCGTGGGTATCCTTTGCTCTGTACCAATACGTTTACAATACCTAGGTTTCAAAATGGCGCTTTAAACACAAAGTTATTGGTTTAAGTATTTTGAACATGCAGTGCTGAAAATAGTGGGCAGGATAACGTGACATCATCGGCGAATAAAAGATATAACTTTTAGAACGTTATGAAACTTTGTTTTGGAGAAAATATAGGTCAGTAGGTTTTAATTAATGTTTATTAACTTTAATATGTTAGTTGTTTAGCTTAAAAATTATAACAGAAAGTAATCTTTAAGAAGCTGTCCGCACACCTTTTAATACATGGGGCCCAATGAGTCACAAAATCTATTTCAGATTATCTTTCTACAAGTCAAACTCACTCGTAAAGCTCAGCTGGGCACCATGTATTAAAAGGCATGCGGACAGCTTCTCAACTTGAGAAGCTGTCTGCATTGCAGGCCTTCGCTGCATACTCAGAGGGGATCTGTTAGTTCACTGTCCCGTATGCAGCATTACACACTCTGTTGTGTGTGTAATGACCGCCCCTTCACTCGTGCAACAAGGGACTGTCTATCACCAACTGTCAATCACTAATGACTGCTGCTTCTTACACTGCGAGAATCAGGCTTGCATGTGTGTACCTGCCCCCCAAAGGGCTCCTGAACAGCTTACCCTGCTTCGTACATGGAGCCCATTGAGTCACCACTCATTCGAAGTTACTCTTAGACATGTTGCATGATTTTTTGCAGTGAGTGACACTTATTGACAGATACTTACCAATTTACCTCACTTATTGAGAGCACTTTCAACACTGACGGCTTTTATTTTTATTTATTTTTTGCCATCTTTTGAGTAACTTTTTTGTGTTGTTAAAGTGTTTAGATTTAAGCCAACATCTCGGTTGTTTGGCTGCTGTCACATGAATGTTTGGAACTGATTCACATAAAGTGGCTCAGATTGCCAAGCCCTGGACAAAACAGCCCATTATCACCTATAGGTTAAAAGACATTTCAAATAATAGAAGACATGTTTGCACATGAAAATAATTTTATGTTACACGGTATTGCAGAAATTGAGGCAGAATGCCTAGGACTAGATTTATTAGGCATATGTGTGTGTTTTTAAGCAATCATAACCATTTCACTAGGTCTATAAAGCTGAAACACTGTCTTGGCACTAAGTAATCTTAGCTTCCTCTATATACTACAGAGAAAATACCCACAGAGTATGATTATATTCAACAGTTTTTCAATATTCTGCTGTAAGAGTGAGCAGGTAGTGTTTTGTAAGTTATTTTTTATTTACGTATTCTGATCTTCATGCATTGCTTTGGGGTTTTCCATAACCATACATGCAGCTAAAAATAATCAGTTTTGGTGCTTGTTATATTTGGGACATAAAGATAAAATTACAATGTATATATTCATTGGCATGTTTTACTCAAGTCAGTTGTTTTACAGACTGAGCTGAAATCACTTTGGTTGCCTGAGACTGACTGGTTGATGATTGAAATGGTTATGAAGTAGGAAAAAGGGGGTGATTTTGGTAAGTTAGGGTTCATGAATGAATGAGAAAAGGGGTGGTAGCTGAAATGTGGGTTAGGGAATTTTATCAGAACTTAATAAATGTGGTGAAAATTGTGGGCCAGATTTTGTGTGGGTGAGTGAGAGCCATGTGTGAGTTTTGAGTGTTGTTGTATTAATGAGAGACTTGTACAGGTGACCAGGGAGTACACACATAAATTCAGGGAAATTAAGAATTATGTGAATGAGTGAATGATGGATCTGTTTGTGTCATGATACTATTAGTGATGGTTTTAGAGAATTATGTAGGCTGTTTAAAATTGCACATGTGAAACGACATGGAAAGGTTACATTAAACTCGTTTAAAATCTGGATTACGAGTGGAGCGCAAACATTTGCGCGTGAGTAATAAGTAGTTTATCAATGGTGTTTGCGCTCGTCTGGCTTATCGCTTGTATTAACATAAAAAAAAAATGTCACAAAACATCAAAAATACATTACAAAGTACACTTACACTCATAATAACACCATCTAATAAAAAATATTCAAAAAAATACTGCACATAAAAGTTAAAAGAGCTCAAAGATATGAGATCTCAGGTGTTAGAAAACAAAAGGCAGACAAGGGGCTTTAACATTGACATACATACATATACATGTCTAGAGGTGTATATGTATGTTTGTGTGTGTGGACTCTTGCTAATTACATGAAAGAAATAACACAGACGCGTTTTTATGGAGCGCAGGTCCATGTTCACACTATATGTTACTGATGAAGCATTTTTGTTTAAAATGTATTCACTTTTTGAGTAAACTATCCCTTTAACTGCAAAAGGCTCCAATGCACTTCTAAATATGTCTGTATATGTGTAAATATGGATTAATGTGTTTATATGTATATATATATGTGTGTGTGTGCATATGTACATATATACACATATAAACACATTAATCCATATTTACACATATACAGACATATTTAGAAGTGCATTGGAGCCTTTTGCAGTTAAAGGGATAGTTTACTCAAAAAGTGAATACATTTTAAACAAAAATGCTTCATCAGTAACATATAGTGTGAACATGGACCTGCGCTCCATAAAAACTGTGTTATTTCTTTCATGTAATTAGCAAGAGTCCATGAGCTAGTGACGTATGGGATATACATTCCTACCAGGAGGGACAAAGTTTCCCAAACCTTAAATTGCCTATAAATACACCCCTCACCACACCCACAATTCAGTTTTACAAACTTTGCCTCCCATGGAGGTGGTGAAGTAAGTTTGTGCTAGATTCTACGTTGACATGCGCTTTGCAGCAGGCTGAAGCCCGGTTTTCCTCTCAGAGTGCAGTGAATGTCAGAGGGATGTGAAGAGAGTATTGCCTATTTGAATACAATGATCTTCCTCTAGGGGATCTATTTCATAGGTTCTCTGTTATCGGTCGTAGAGATTTCTTCTCCTACCTCCCTTTTCAGATCGACGATATACTCTTATATACCATTACCTCTACTGATTCTCGTTTCAGTACTGGTTTGGCTATCTACTATATGTAGATGAGTGTCTTAGGGTAAGTAAGTCTTATTTCTATTTATGACACTCTAAGCCAGGGATAGGCACAGACAAAGGCAGTGGCGGACATTTTCCAAAGTACAGACCTTAGTGAAGGACACCAAGGTACATTTGAAATTAAAAACATTATTTTATAGTGCTTGGTTATTATACTGATGCAGATACCACTGATCCTATAACCAGCCCTCCTCTGGCTATACCCATGTGCCAGTGTCACTACTGTGTCATTATATAGTGATGGGTGTTATTATACTGATGCAGATACCACTGATCCTATAACCAGCCATTGTTTGGCTATATGCATGTGCCAGTGTCACAACTGTATCTTTGTATAGAGCTGGGTGTTATACAGATGCAGATACACATCCAGTATTTCACTCAGGCTTTATTTATTCCATAACTTATTACCCAATATCGCTAGCAGTCTCTTGACAAGCCACTAACTTTATTCACACTACATGTATTTTTGTATTCCTATTATTTAATCAGAAAGGAAAGATATACTAAGGTTGTGGTGGACACTGCAAGGGCTAGTCACGGACACCAGTGTCCGTGTACGGACACCTTGCCTATCCCTGCTCTAAGCTATGGTGGGCACTTTATATGTAAAGTTCTAAATATATGTGTTTAAACTTATATTTGCCATGATTCAGGATATTCAGTATTCCTTCATTCAGACTGTCAGTTTAATTTTGGGAAAATGCATATAAATTTAATTTTTCTTACCTTCAATTTTCAATTGACTTTTTTTCAAAAATTGCGGGCTGTTAGGCTCGCGGGTGCAGAAAATGCTTCTATTTATTGCGTCATTCTTGGCGCGAGACTTTTTTGGGGCAAAAATTTAGTCATTTCCGGCGTCATAGTTGGCGCCAGAAGTTTTTTCGTAATTGTATCATTTTTTACGTATGTGTATAGCGGACGTTTTTTGGCGGCAAAAAATATGGGCGTCATTCTTGGCGCCAGTTTTGTTTTTTCTTCTGTTATGTGTGATCAGTCCACGGGTCATCATTACTTCTGGGATATAACTCCTCCCCAACAGGAAATGCAAGAGGATTCACCCAGCAGAGCTGCATATAGCTCCTCCCCTCTACGTCACTCCCAGTCATTCTCTTGCACCCAACGACTAGATAGGATGTGTGAGAGGACTATGGTGATTATACTTAGTTTTTATAACTTCAATCAAAAGTTTGTTATTTTACAATAGCACCGGAGCGTGTTGTTGCCTCTCTGGCAGAGTTTGAAGAAGAATCTACCAGAGTTTTTACTATGATTTTAACCGGAGTAGTTAAGATCATATTGCTGTTTCTCGGCCATCTGAGGGAGGTAAAAGCTTCAGATCAGGGGACAGCGGGCAGATGAATCTGTATTGAGGTATGTAGCAGTTTTTATTTTCTGAATGGAATTGATGAGAAAATCCTGCCATACCGTTATAATGACATGTATGTATACTCTACACTTCAGTATTCTGGGGATGGTATTTCACCGGAATTACTCTGTTAAAAGTACACTAAACCTTTTAATAGGTATTTATCATGTTAAACGTTTTTGCTGGAATGTAGAATCGTTTGCATTTTCTGAGGTACTGAGTGAATAAATATTTGGGCATTATTTTTCCACTTGGCAGTTGCTTGTTTTAATTGTGACAGTTTCGTTTCTCTCTCACTGCTGTGTGTGAGGGGGAGGGGCCGTTTTTGGCGCTCTTTGCTACGCATCAAAAATTTCCAGTCAGTTACTCTTGTATTTCCTGCATGATCCGGTTCATCTCTAACAGAACTCAGGGGTCTTCAAACTTCTTTGGAGGGAGGTAGATTCTCTCAGCAGAGCTGTGAGACTTATATATTGACTGTGATTAAAGACGTTGCTCTGTAATTTTTATTTTCAAATTTAATTATTGTTAATTTACTAATGGGAACAAACCTTTGCTAAAAGTTGTGTTGTTTTTAAGGATTGAGACTATAACTGTTTTTCAGTTCATTATTTCAACTGTCATTTAATCGTTTAGTGCTTCTTTGAGGCACAGTACGTTTTTGTTAAATAAGATTGTAACCAAGTTGCAAGTTTATTGCTAGTGTGTTAAACATGTCTGACTCAGAGGAAGATACCTGTGTCATTTGTTCCAATGCCAAGGTGGAGCCCAATAGAAATTTATGTACTAACTGTATTGATGCTACTTTAAATAAAAGCCAATCTGTACAATTTGAACAAATTTCACCAAACAGCGAGGGGAGAGTTATGCCGACTAACTCGCCTCACGTGGCAGTACCTGCATCTCCCGCCCGGGAGGTGCGTGATATTATGGCGCCTAGTACATCTGGGCGGCCATTACAGATAACATTACAAGATATGGCTACTGTTATGACTGAAGTTTTGGCTAAATTACCAGAACTAAGAGGCAAGCGTGATCACTCTGGGGTGAGAACAGAGTGCGCTGATAATACTAGGGCCATGTCTGATACTGCGTCACAGCTTGCAGAGCATGAGGACGGAGAGCTTCATTCTGTGGGTGACGGTTCTGATCCAAACAGATTGGATTCAGATATTTCAAATTTTAAATTTAAATTGGAAAACCTCCGTGTATTACTAGGGGAGGTTTTAGCGGCTCTTAATGATTGTAACACTGTTGCAATACCAGAGAAATTGTGTAGGTTGGATAAATACTTTGCGGTACCGGCGAGTACTGACGTTTTTCCTATACCTAAGAGACTAACTGAAATTGTTACTAAGGAGTGGGATAGACCCGGTGTGCCGTTCTCACCCCCTCCAATATTTAGAAAGATGTTTCCAATAGACGCCACCACACGGGACTTATGGCAAACGGTCCCTAAGGTGGAGGGAGCAGTTTCTACTTTAGCTAAGCGTACCACTATCCCGGTGGAGGATAGCTGTGCTTAGAGGGTTACCTAAAGAAAATGTTTGTTCAACAAGGTTTTATATTGCAACCCCTTGCATGCATCGCGCCGATTACGGCTGCGGCAGCATTTTGGATTGAGTCTCTGGAAGAGAACCTTAGTTCATCTACGCTGGACGACATTACGGACAGGCTTAGAGTCCTTAAACTAGCTAATTCATTCATTTCGGAGGCCGTAGTACATTTAACCAAACTTACGGCTAAGAACTCAGGATTCGCCATTCAGGCACGTAGAGCGCTGTGGCTAAAATCCTGGTCAGCTGATGTAACTTCTAAGTCCAAATTACTTAATATACCTTTCAAGGGGCAAACTTTATTTGGGCCCGGTTTGAAAGAAATTATCGCTGACATTACAGGAGGTAAGGGCCACGCCCTGCCTCAAGACAAAGCCAAAGCTAAGGCTAGACAGTCTAATTTTCGTCCCTTTCGGAATTTCAAAACAGGAGCAGCATCAACTTCCACTGCACCAAAACAGGAAGGAGCTGTTGCTCGTTACAGACAAGGCTGGAAACCTAACCAGTCCTGGAACAAGGGCAAGCAGGCCAGGAAACCTGCTGCTGCCCCAAAGACAGCATGAACCGAGGGCCCCCGATCCGGGACCGGATCTAGTGGGGGGCAGACTCTCTCTCTTCGCCCAGGCTTGGGCAAGAGATGTTCAGGATCCCTGGACGCTAGAGATCATATCTCAGGGATACCTTCTAGACTTCAAATTCTCTCCCCCAAGAGGGAGATTTCATCTGTCAAGGTTGTCAACAAACCAGATAAAGAAAGAAGCGTTTCTACGCTGTGTACAAGATCTGTTATTAATGGGAGTGATCCATCCGGTTCCGCGGTCGGAACAAGGACAAGGGTTTTACTCAAACCTGTTTGTGGTTCCCAAAAAAAGAGGGAACTTTCAGGCCAATCTTGGATTTAAAGATCCTAAACAAATTCCTAAGAGTTCCATCGTTCAAAATGGAAACTATTCGGACAATCTTACCCATGATCCAAAAGGGTCAGTACATGACCACAGTGGATTTAAAGGATGCTTACCTTCACATACCGATTCACAAAGATCATTACCGGTATCTAAGGTTTGCCTTCTTAGACAGGCATTACCAGTTTGTAGCTCTTCCATTCGGATTGGCTACGGCTCCAAGAATCTTCACAAAGGTTCTGGGTGCCCTTCTGGCGGTACTAAGACCGCGAGGAATTTCGGTAGCTCCGTACCTAGACGACATTCTGATACAAGCTTCAAGCTTTCAAACTGCCAAGTCTCATACAGAGTTAGTTCTGGCATTTCTAAGGTCGCATGGATGGAAAGTGAACGAAAAGAAGAGTTCTCTTTTTCCTCTCACAAGAGTTCCATTCTTGGGGACTCTTATAGATTCTGTAGAAATGAAAATTTATCTGACAGAAGACAGATTAACAAAGCTTCTAAATGCATGCCGTGTCCTTCATTCCATTCAACTCCCGTCAGTAGCTCAATGCATGGAGGTGATCGGCTTAATGGTAGCAGCAATGGACATAGTTCCCTTTGCACGTCTACATCTCAGACCGCTGCAATTGTGCATGCTGAGTCAGTGGAATGGGGATTACTCAGACTTGTCCCCTACTCTGAATCTGGATCAAGAGACCAGAAACTCTCTTCTATGGTGGCTTTCTCGGCCACATCTGTCCAGGGGGATGCCATTCAGCAGGCCGGACTGGACAATTGTAACAACAGACGCCAGCCTACTAGGTTGGGGCGCTGTCTGGAATTCTCTGAAGGCTCAGGGACAATGGAATCAGGAGGAAAGTCTCCTGCCAATAAACATTCTGGAATTGAGAGCAGTTCTCCATGCCCTTCTGGCTTGGCCCCAGTTAAAAACTCGGGGGTTCATCAGGTTTCAGTCGGACAACATCACGACTGTAGCTTACATCAACCATCAAGGAGGGACAAGAAGCTCCCTAGCAATGATGGAAGTATCAAAGATAATTCGCTGGGCAGAGTCTCACTCTTGCCACCTGTCAGCAATCCACATCCCGGGAGTGGAGAACTGGGAGGCGGATTTCTTGAGTCGCCAGACTTTTCATCCGGGGGAGTGGGAACTTCATCCGGAGGTCTTTGCCCAAATACTTCGACGTTGGGGCAAACCAGAGATAGATCTCATGGCGTCTCGCCAGAACGCCAAACTTCCTCACTACGGGTCCAGATCCAGGGATCCGGGAGCGGTTCTGATAGATGCTTTGACAGCACCTTGGAACTTCGGGATGGCTTATGTGTTTCCACCCTTCCCGCTGCTTCCTCGATTGATTGCCAAAATCAAACAGGAGAGAGCATCAGTGATTCTAATAGCGCCTGCATGACCACGCAGGACTTGGTATGCAGATCTAGTGGACATGTCATCCTGTCCGCCTTGGTCTCTACCTCTAAGACAGGACCTTCTGATACAGGGTCCATTCAAACATCAAAATCTAACTTCTCTGAAGCTGACTGCTTGGAAATTGAACGCTTGATTTTATCAAAACGTGGTTTTTCTGAGTCGGTTATTGATACCCTGATACAGGCTAGGAAGCCTGTTACCAGAAGGATTTACCATAAGATATGGCGTAAATACCTATACTGGTGCGAATCCAAAGGTTACTCCTGGAGTAAGGTTAGGATTCCTAGGATAATGTCCTTTCTACAAGAAGGTTTAGAAAAGGGTTTATCGGCTAGCTCATTAAAGGGACAGATCTCAGCTCTGTCCATCTTGTTACACAGGCGTCTGTCAGAAAATCCAGACGTCCAGGCCTTTTGTCAGGCTTTAGCTAGGATCAAGCCTGTGTTTAAAGCTGTTGCTCCGCCATGGAGTTTAAACTTAGTTCTTAACGTTTTACAGGGTGTTCCGTTTGAACCCCTTCATTCCATTGATATAAAATTGTTATCTTGGAAAGTTCTGTTTTTAATGGCTATTTCCTCGGCTCGAAGAGTCTCTGAGTTATCAGCCTTACATTGTGATTCTCCTTATCTGATCTTTCACTCAGACAAGGTAGTTCTGCGTACTAAACCTGGGTTCTTACCTAAGGTAGTCACTAACAGGAATATCAATCAAGAGATTGTTGTTCCATCCTTGTGTCCAAATCCTTCTTCAAAGAAGGAACGTCTTCTACACAATCTGGATGTAGTTCGTGCCCTCAAGTTCTACTTGCAGGCAACTAAAGATTTTCGCCAAACTTCTTCCCTGTTTGTCGTTTATTCTGGACAGAGGAGAGGTCAAAAAGCTTCTGCTACCTCTCTCTCTTTTTGGCTTCGTAGCATAATACGTTTAGCCTATGAGACTGCTGGACAGCAGCCTCCTGAAAGAATTACAGCTCATTCCACTAGAGCTGTAGCTTCCACTTGGGCCTTTAAGAATGAGGCCTCTGTTGAACAGATTTGCAAGGCCGCAACTTGGTCTTCGCTTCATACTTTTTCCAAATTTTACAAATTTGACACTTTTGCTTCTTCGGAGGCTATTTTTGGGAGAAAGGTTCTTCAGGCAGTGGTTCCTTCTGTATAATGAGCCTGCCTATCCCTCCCGTCATCCGTGTACTTTTGCTTTGGTATTGGTATCCCAGAAGTAATGATGACCCGTGGACTGATCACACATAACAGAAGAAAACATAATTTATGCTTACCTGATAAATTCCTTTCTTCTGTTGTGTGATCAGTCCACGGCCCGCCCTGTTTTAAGGCAGGTAAATATCTTTTAAATTATACTCCAGTCACCACTTCACCCTTGGTTTCTCCTTTCTCGTTGATTCTTGGTCGAATGACTGGGAGTGACGTAGAGGGGAGGAGCTATATGCAGCTCTGCTGGGTGAATCCTCTTGCATTTCCTGTTGGGGAGGAGTTATATCCCAGAAGTAATGATGACCCGTGGACTGATCACACAACAGAAGAAAGGAATTTATCAGGTAAGCATAAATTATGTTTTTTTTCTTTTTTTCAGTTGCTTCTGGTTTTCTAGAAGCTTGTTGCATTTTTTCCCATTCCTGAAACTGCCATTTAAGGAAATTTGATAATTTTGCTTTATATGTTGTTTTTTCTTTTACATATTGCAAGATGTCACTACCTGACCCTGGATCAGAATCTACTTCTGGAAAAGCGCTGCCTGATGTCGGTTCTACCAAAGCTAAGTGCATTTGTTGTAAACTTTTGGTAACTGTTCCTCCGGCTGTTGTTTGTGATAGTTGTCATGATAAGCTATCAAAAGCAGATAGTATTTCCATTAGTAATAATTCATTACCTGTTGTTGTTCCTTCAACATCTAATGTTCAGGATGTTCCTGTTAATGTTAAAGAATTTGTTTCTAAATCTATTCAGTAGGCTCTGTCTGTTATTCCTCCTTCTACTAAACGTAAGAGGTCTTTTAAAACTTCACATATTTCAGATGAATTTTTAAATGACCACCATCATTCTGACTTATCTATTTCTGATGTGGATCTATCTGATTCAGAAGATTCTACCTCAGATATTGACACTAATAAATCTTCATATTTATTTAAGATGGAGTTTATTTGTTCTTTACTTAAGGAAGTGTTGATTGCTTTAGATATGGAGGAGTCTAGTCCTCTTGATATTAAAACTACTAATCATTTAAATGCAGTTTTTAAACCTCCTGTGGTTATTCCAGAAGTTTTTCCAGTTCCTGATGTTATTTCAGAAGTAATTTCTAGGGAATGGAATAGTCTGGGTACTTCATTTACTCCTTCTCCAAGGTTTAAGAAATTATACCCTTTGCCATCTGATAGATTAGAGTTTTGGGATATAATCCCCAAAGTTGATGGGGCTATTTCTACTCTTGCTAAACGTACTACTATTCCTACGGCAGATAGTACTTCGTTTAAAGATCCTTTAGATAGGAAGCTTGAATCCTTTCTAAGGAAGGCTTATTTATGTTCAGGTAATCTTCTGAGACCTGCTATTTCTTTGGCTGATGTTGCTGCAGCTTCAACGTTCTGGTTGGAGGCTTTAGCGCAACAAGTGTCAGACCATAATGCTTATAGCATTGTTAAACTTCTTCAACATGCTAATAACTTCATTTGTGATGCCATTTTCGATATCATTAGAATTGATGTCAGGTATATGTCTTTAGCTATTTTAGCTAGAAGAGCTTTATGGCTTAAGTCTTGGAATGCAGATATGACTTCTAAGTCAACATTGCTTTCTCTTTCTTTCCAAGGTAATAAATTATTTGGTTCTCAGTTAGACTCAATAATTTCAACGGTTACTGGGGGGAAGGGAGCCTTTTTACCTCAGGATAAAAAATCTAAAGTTAAATATAGGGCTGCTAATAGTTTTCATTCCTTTCGTCAGAATAAGGAATAAAAGCCTGACCCTTCCTCTAAAGGAACAGTTTCCGTTTGGAAACCTTCTCCAGTCTGGAATAAATCCAAGCCTTTCAGAAAGTCAAAACCAGCTCCCAAATCCGCATGAAGGTGCGGCCCTCATTCCAGCTCAGCTGATAGGGGGCAGGTTACGATTTTTCAAAGATGTTTGGATCAATTTGATTCAAAGTCTTTGGATTCAGAACATTGTTTCACAAGGGTACAGAATAGGTTTCAGGGTAAGACCGACTGTGAGAAGATTCTTTCTTTCACGCATTCCTGTAAACCCAGTGAAGGCTCAAGCGTTTCTGAAATGTGTTTCAGATCTGGAGTCAGCTGGGGTAATTATGCCAGTTCCAGTTCTGGAACGGGGCCTGGGGTTTTACTCAAATCTGTTTATTGTACCAAAGAAGGCGAATTCCTTCAGACCAGTTCTGGATCTAAAAATATTGAATCGTTATGTAAGGATACCAACATTCAAGATGGTGACTATAAGGACTATTCTGCCTTTTGTTCAGCAAGGGCATTATATGTCCACAATAGACTTACAGGATGCATATCTTCATATTACAATTCATCCGGATCACTATCAGTTCCTGAGATTCTCTTTTCTAGACGAGCATTACCAGTTTGTTGCTCTTCCTTTTGGCCTAGCTACAGCTCCAAGGATCTTTTCAAAGGTTCTCGGTGCCCTTCTCTCTGTAATCAGGGAGAAGGGTATTGCAGTATTTCCTTATTTGGACGATATCTTGGTACTTGCTCAGTCTTTACATTCTGCAGAATCTCACACAAATCAACTTGTGTTGTTTCTTCAAAGACATGGTTGGAGGATCAATTTACCAAAGAGTTCCTTGATTCCTCAGACAAGGGTAACCTTTTTAGGTTTCCAAATAGATTCAGTGTCCATGACTTTGTCTCTTACAGAAAAGAGACGTCTGAAATTGGTTTCAGCTTGTCGAAACCTTCAGTCTCAATCTTTCCCTTCGGTAGCTTTGTGCATGGAAATTTTAGGTCTCATGACTGCTTCATCGGACAGAATCCCTTTTGCTCGTTTTCACATGAGACCTCTCCAGCTTTGTATGCCGAACCAATGGTGCAGGGATTATACAAGGATATCACAATTAATATCCTTAAATCCCAATGTTCGTTCTTCTCTGACTTGGTGGTTGGATCACCATCGTTTAGTTCAAGGGGCCTCTTGTGTTCGTCCAACCTGCACTGTGATCTCAACAGATGCGAGTCTTTCAGGTTGGGGAGCTGTATGGGGATCTCTGACAGCGCAGGGGGTTTGGGAATCTCAGGAGGCGAGATTACCAATCAATATTTTGGAACTCTGTGCGATTTTCAAAGCTCTTCAGTTCTGGCCTCTTCTGAAGAGAGAATAGTTTTTTTGTTTTCAGACAGACAATGTCACAACAGTGGCATATGTCAATCATCAAGGGGGGGCTCACAGTCCTCAGGCTATGAAAGAAGTAACTCGGATACTTGTATGGGCGGAATCCAGCTCCTGTCTAATTTCTGCAGTTCACATCCCAGATATAGACAATTGGGAAGCGGATTATCTCAGTCGCCAGATGTTACATCCGGGCGAATGGTCTCTTCACCCAGAGGTATTTCTTCAGATTGTTCAAATCTGGGGGCTTCCAGAAATAGATCTGATGGCCTCTCATCTAAACAAGAAACTTCCCAGGTATCTGTCCAGATCCAGGGATCCTCAGGCGGAAGCGGTGGACACGTTGTCATTTCCTTGGAATTTTCAACCTGCTTATATCTTTCCGCCTCTAGTTCTTCTTCCAAGAGTGATTTCCAAAATCCTTATGGAGCGTTCATTTGTACTGCTGGTGGCTCCAGCATGGCCACACAGGTTTTGGTATGCAGATCTCGTTCGGATGGCAAGTTGCCAACCTTGGACACTTCCGTTAAGGCCAAACCTTCTATCTCAAGGCCCATTTTTCCATCAGGATCTCAAATCATTAAATTTGAAGGTATGGAGATTGAACGCTTAATACTTCGTCATAGAGGTTTCTCTGATTCAGTGATTAATACTATGTTACAGACTCGTAAATCTGTGTCTAGGAAGATCTATTACCGAGTCTGGAAGACTTACATTTCTTGGTGTTCTTCACATAAATTTTCTTGGCATTCTTTAGAATTCCTAGAATTTTACAATTTCTTCAAGATGGTTTGGATAAGGGTTTGTCTGCAAGTTCTTTGAAAGGTCAAATCTGCTCTTTCAGTTCTTTTTCACAGAAAGATTGCTAATCATCCTGATATTCATTGTTTTGTACAGGCTTTGGTTCGAATCAAGCCTGTCATTAAGTCAATTTCTCCTCCTTGGAGTCTCAATTTGGTTCTGAGGGCTTTACAGGCTCCTCCGTTTGAACCTATGCATTCTCTGGATATTAAATTACTTTCCTGGAAAGTTTTGTTCCTTTTGGCCATCTCTTCTGCTAGAAGAGTTTCTGAATTATCTGCTCTTTCTTGTGAATCTCCTTTTCTGATTTTTCATCAGGATAAGGCGGTGTTGCGGACTTCATTTAAATTTTTACCTAAAGTTGTGAATTCTAACAACATTAGTAGAGAAATTGTTGTCCCTTCATTGTGTCCTAATCCTAAGAATTCTCTGGAGAGATCTTTACATTCTTTGGATGTAGTTAGAGCTTTGAAATATTATGTTGAAGCCACTAAAGATTTCAGAAAGACTTCTAGTCTATTTGTTATCTTTTCTGGTTCTAGGAAAGGTCAGAAGGCTTCTGCCATTTCTTTGGCGTCTTGGTTAAATTCTTTGATTCATCATGCTTATGTGGAGTTGGGTAAATCTCTGCCTCAAAGGATTACGGCTCATTCTACTAGGTCATTTTCTACTTCCTGGGCTTTTAGGAATGAAGCTTCTTTTGATCAGATTTGCAAAGCAGCAACTTGGTCTTCTTTGTATACTTTTACTAAATTCTACCGTTTTGATGTTTTCTCTTCTTCTGAAGCAGTTTTTGGTAGAAAAGTACTTCAGGCAGCCGTTTCAGTTTTATTCTTCTGCTTATAATTTCAGTTTTTTTCATTATAAGATTAAAACTTTTTGATTTGGGTTGTGGATTATTTTTTCAGCGGAATTGGCTGTCTTTTTTTTATCCCTCCCTCTCTAGTGACTCTTGCGTGGAAGTTCCACATCTTGGGTATCTGCTATCCCATACGTCACTAGCTCATGGACTCTTGCTAATTACATGAAAGAAAACATAATTTATGTAAGAACTTACCTGATAAATTCATTTCTTTCATATTAGCAAGAGTCCATGAGGCCCACCCTCATATTTAAAGAATTTAACTGTGTTTTTACTGTAAATATTTCACATTCCAATGTTCTGCACATAGGGGAATATGTTCTATGTATTTATAAATAGATATTCCTATATATATATATATATATATATATATATATATACTTATATATATATATATACTTATATATATAATATAAGTCACAACAATAGACAATCACAGTCTGCTTAAACTAATAACACACAAAGAATGAAATGTTGCCATGTTTTTATTGAACACACCATGTAAACATACACAGTGCAGGTGGAAAAAGTATGTGAACCCCTAGACTAATGACATCTCCAAGAGCTAATTGGAGTGAGATGTCAGCCAACTGGAGTCCAATCAATGAGATGAGATTGGAGGTGTTGGTTACAGCTGCCCTGCCCTATAAAAAACACGCACCAGTTCTAGGTTTGCTTTTCACAAGAAGCATTGCCTGATGTGAATGATGCCTCGCACAAAAGAGCTCTCAGAAGACCTACGATTAAGACTTGCATAAAGCTGGAAAGGGTTATAAAAGTATCTCCAAAAGCCTTGCTGTTCATCAGTCCACGGTAAGACAAATTGTCTATAAATGGAGAGAGTTCAGCACTGCTTCTACTCTCCCTAGAAGTGGCCTGCTCAATGAGGTGAAGAAGAATCCTAGAGTGTCAGCTAAAGACTTACAAAAGTCACTGGCAAATGCTAACATCCCTGTTAGCGAATCTACAATACGTAAAACACTAAACAAGAATGGATTTCATGGGAGGATACCACAGAGGAAGCCACTGCTGTCCAAACAAAACATTGCTGCACGTTTACAGTTTGCACAAGAGCACCTGGATGTTCCACAGCAGTACTGGCAAAATATTCTGTGGACAGATGAAACCAAAGTTGATTTGTTTGGAAGAAACACACAACACTATGTGTGGCGAAAAATAGGCACAGCACACCAACATCAAAACCTCATCCCAACTGTGAAGTATGGTGGTGGGGGCATCATGGTTTGGGGCTGCTTTGCTGCGTCAGGGCCTGGACAGATTGCTATCATCGAAGGAAAAATGAGTTCCCAAGTTTATCAAGACATTTTGCAGGAGAACTTAAGTCGGTCTGTCTACCAGCTGAAGCTCAACAGAAGATGGGTGTTACAACAGGACAATGACCCAAAGCATAGAAGTAAATCAACAACAGAATGGCTTAAACAGAAGAAAATACGCCTTCTGAAGTGGCCCAGTCAGACTCCTGACCTCAACCCGATTGAGATGCTGTGGCATGACCTCAAGAAAGCGATTCACACCAGACATCCCAAGAATATTGCTGAACTGAAACAGTTAAGTAAAGATAAATGGTCAAGAATTACTCCTGACCGTTGTGCACATCTGATCTGCAACTACAGGAAACGTTTGGTTGAAGTTATTGCTGCCAAAGGAGGTTCAACCAGTTATTAAATCCAAGGGTTCACATACTTTTTCCACCTGCACTGTGAATGTTTACATGGTGTGTGCAATAAAAACATGGCAACATTTCATTCTTTCTGTGTTATTAGTTTAAGCAGACTGTGATTGTCTATTGTTGTGACTTAGATGATGATCAGATCACATTTTATGACCAATTTGTGCAGAAATCCATATCATTCCAAAGGGTTCACATACTTTTTCTTGCAACTGTATATATGTATATATATATATATATATATATATATATATATATATATATATATATATATATATATGTATATATGTATATATATATATGTATATATACCTAAATATAATCATATATTGGTATAGATTTATACTGTACAAAAAAAACATCAGAAATATGTAGAAATTTTTATTTATGAATAAATAGAACATTTTCTTCTATTTGAAGAACATAAGAATGTGAAATATTCAAATTTTTATGTCAGGCAAGCGCACATGACAATATGCGATCTAGTTTGGGCAAGAGTGGGTCTTTCCACTTATTTCTCTCCATTGACTTCTATGGGGGAATACATGAACTCGCACAGGACATTCTAAGTAAGGCTTTTTGCGCTCGTCGGGTTAGCGAGCAAAAACAGTTTACTTTCAACTTTAATACAAGCGCAACCCTGACTAGCGCTCCACTTGTAATCTGGCCCTAAATGTATAGTAAACCCTGCAGGTAATGAAAGCTGACATGTATTTGAGTATCAATAGCTCACTGGATGATGAAGACAACTTCCATAGAAACTCCAGAACTTAGAGAGAAAGAAATTATGCCCTCCTCATCAATTCATTTCTTGCATGATGGTGAGAGCCCACTAGACATCACGTGTGAAACATTACCAATATACCAGAGATTTAAAGAAGTGAAAAATAAATACTGCTGCCAACTGAACGAAAAAAAAGGGACAGGACTTGTGGACTCTTACCATCATAAAAGTAATTAATTTATGAGGTAAGCTTAAAGGGACAGTCTACACCAGAATTTTTATATTGTTTAAAAATATAGATAATCCCTTTATTTCCCATACTCTACTACTACATACATACTACTAGTTTTGCATAACCAACACTGTTATAGAAATACACTTTTTACCTCAGTGATTATCCTGTATCTAAGCCTCTGCAAACTGCCCCCTTATTTCAGTTCTTTTGACAGACATGCATTTTAGCAAATCAAAACTTGCTCACTGGAACTTCACGTGCGTGAGCACAGTGTTATCTATATCCTGGTTTCTCAACAGCCGGGCCGTGGCCCAGTACCGGGCCATGATAGCCCTGCTGGTGGGCCCTGACCTGTCATGCCCCCACTGCACACTCTTACCCTACTGCACACCAGGGGAAGACTGACCAATCAAGGCCCCAGGAAAACTGAAAAAACACTGACCCAAATGTATTCAAATTTATGCAAATGAACATGGTAGCCTCTCTGTCCTAATTCCAACAGGCCCATCAACCTCCAGAGCCAGGACCCCCAACATTAAGGGCCAAAGAAAGGGCCCCCAACCTCCAGGGCCAGACCTCACACTCCATGGCCCTCACAGCGACAGACCCTCGGCAGGACCCCCCACACTCCAGGGCCCCCACTAAACCTACACTGAACTGCTTAGTTATTGATAGGGCAAATCCCTGCTGCTTACTATATATATATATATATATATATATATATTCACACCAGCAAAGAAGGCACTCTCAGTTGTTCACAAATTCATTTATTTGTTAAGGTAAACATTTTTGGGGTCTCCCCGTCCTCAGACCACTGAGGTTTGAGGACAGGGGAGACGCCGAAAATGTTTACCTTAACAAATAAATGAATTGGTGAACAACGGAGAGTGCCTTCTTTGCTGTTGTGAATATTATTCTGATTAAAAGTGCACCCCGGAGGCTCTCTTGGATATTGAGTGCTGGTTCCCTATCTTGCATTAGTGTGTATATATATATATATATATCTACCGGGCCCTGGACATGTCCAGCTAAAATTTACCGGGCCTTGAGGTCACTTTGGTTGAGAACCACTGATCTATATGACATACATGAACTAACACCCTCTAGTGGTGAAAAACTGTCAAAATGCCCTGAGAGAAGAGGCGGACTTCAAGGGCTTAGAAATTAGCATATGAACCTCCTAGGTTTAGCTTTCAACTAAGAATACCAAGAGAACAAAGAAAAATTGGTGATAAAAATATGAACCTCCTAGGTTTAGCTTTCAACTAAGAATACCAAGAGAACAAAGAAAAATTGGTGATAAAAGTAAATTGGAAAATTGTTTAAAATTACATTCTGTATCTGAATCATGAAAGTTTATTTTAGGCTGTCCCTTTAAATTTAGTTTTCTTTCATAAGATGGAGTTCATGAGACATAATGTGTGGGAGAATCTATACCCAAGCAGTGACATCCCATCACAAGATATCACAATTAATTAGGGAGGACATACAGTTAAGGCAGGTATGTTATTGATCAGGCATAACAGCCTGCATAACTTTCCTGTCAAAAGCAGCCTCAGAAAGAGCTAACACATCAAAGTGATAACATTTGAAAAAGCATACAAAGACGATCAAGTAGCTGCCTTACAAATCTGTTGAATAGAAGCCTCATTATGAAAAGCCCAAGACCTGGCAACTGCTCTAGTAGAATGAGCAGTAATGTGCTCAGGGGGAGTTTTCCACGCAACCAGGTATATGTTACAAATTAAGTCAAAGCAGCTAAGGTATCAGCCATAGCTTTTTGATCTTTGCGAGTCCCAAAAAATGGACTAAAAGAGAAGACCGTCTAAAATCTTTTGTAACTTCCACATCGAATTTAAGGGCTCTCACAACATCCATTTTTTGTAGAAGTCACTCATTAGAATCCTTAGGAGCAGGACAAAAGAAAGGAGCCACAATTACATGTTTTATAGTATCTGTAGATACCACCTTAGGAAGAAAAGAGCAATATGAAAAGAAAAATTTCCTGATGACAGAGTGAGGAAAAGAGGCTTGGCAGAAGAAATGACCAAGAGAAAAAGAGCCTTCCAGGATAGAAGTTAAAGGTGTAAACCATGCATATGTTCAAAAGTATAGGTCTGAAGAACCCTAAAACCAGATAAAAGATTCCAAGTAGGAGAAACTGTACAAATTATGTTCAGAGCCTGAACAAAGGTCGGAATATCAGGAATTATAGCAATCCTCCAATGGAATAAGAGCAGAAATCCGACCTTTAAGAGAAATATCTGACAAACCTTAGGTGACATGTTTCTTAGCTTGAATTGAGGTAGATTTAACCTTATCATAAAATCCTTTCTGAGAAAGCACTAAGTGTTCAATTGCCAAATCCATCAAATTCAGAGTTTTGAGATGCTGATGAAAAAAAGGTCCTTGAAAAGATCTTTTTTTTGAGAGGACTCCTCCAAGGCAGACCCAAGGATATTTGAATTAGATCTTCAAACCAGATCCTGCAAAGCCATGCTTGAGAAATCAGGGTTGCAGAGACTTGTTTGATTTTGCTATCACCCTCAATAGCAACACAAATGGAGTAAATATGTAAATCAAATTGAACTATCAGGGAACCACTAGGGCATCTTTTAGATTCACGTGAGGGTCCTGAAACCTGGCACAATAACAGGGCAACTTGTAATTTAGGTGAGAGGCCCAACATCCCACTATCTGGTTGAACCACCTGATTCAGAGACCACTCCCCTGTGTGAATATACTGGCAACTGAGGAAATCTGTCTCCCAATAGTTCATACGCATGCGTGATAGCTGAGATCCAGCAGTGAAAACGTTCTAAACATCTGATAGTGTGGGACAGTTCCTCTTTTGCCAGGGAACTGCAAGTTCCACATTGATGATTGATGTAAGCCACTGCTTTGACATTGTCTGAGTGGAATTGAAGAAAAGATCCCTTCCTGAGGTCTGGCCAATTCTCTTCTCCCATGGAGACCACAGTACATGTGCTCTCTGGGATCCCCAGACTGCACCCCAACCTACCAGGCTAAAGCCTGTGGGAATCACTTTCCACACTGGTCAAAGAAACAAGGATTAATGAGTCTGCCTCCAAGTTAAAAACTGTCATGCCCTGTGATCTGACAGGATCCTCTAAAACTGATCCTCATGGTCCCGATTCCACTGAAGCAACATCTGCCATTGGAGGGTTTGAAGATGAAATCTGGCAAATGGAACTGCATCTGAGGCACTTACCATGAGATCCACATCTTCAATGCCTGGAATGTAAATCATTGAGTCCTAGGCTGTGTGAATCATGTTTATATGTTCATATTAATAGCCTATGGGCTAACAAGGTGCAAAGTGGTGTGGAGACTAAAACGAGGGGCACACTGTAGCCCAGGGGATAGGTGGATAAATCCACATTTCACAGAGGAGGCTTGTGACATTTCCCACTGGGAAAAGTCTTTTACTACCTGGCTGACAACTCCTGACACTGTGAGGAGGAAATGGGTTTCAGATCGGTTAGAGAACCCCTCTCAATGTTGAGTAGAACAGTACTGCAGCATTCATCTCACGGCAAAATAAATAACTGGGTATTCAGGATAATAGGCAGGGATTAAAATCTCTGGTATGTTGGGTTGTTTCCTTCTAAATACAGGGAGAGTCCACAGCTGCATTCATTACTTTTGGTAATACAGAACCTGGCCACCAGGAGGAGGCAAAGACACCCCAGCCAAAGGCTTAAATACCTCCCCCACTTCCCTCATCTCCCAGTCATTCTTTGCCTTTCGTCACATGAGGTTGGCAGAGAAGTGTCAAAAGAATTATGGAGTAGTTCCTTATGGAGGGTAGTACTATTCGAGATGGGACTGGAGTTTTTAGTAGTTTTGTCAGCCTCTCAGGGAGAGCATTGATGAAGGTTAGAGTCCGGAGATGCAGGGAGAGTCTTTCTGCGAAACCATCCCGACTCATTAACAGCTCCATAAGCAATCAGTTTCGCTACCTTCTTTTCTGTAGTCAAGTCCATGTCAGAAGAGCTGCAACATTCTGTCAAACTTGAAGGACCGTGTTGCTGTTCCACGGCATAGATTCCAGTCAGATTGTTTCAATTTTTACTTGCATGTTAACGTAAAATAAGAAGACAGGGTCTCAGTGGGACTACTTTATCTTTATGGAATCAAGGGTTAATATCTCCGGAGGGGGATTATTGAACAGTGGGGACTTTATCATGTTTGTTATGTGATTCTGACTGCTTAGGTGTAAGAGTTGTTTAGATGTTTTGGGGCTTATAGGCTATTGCCGAACGTACAGGTTAATTTTCCTGCTGCGCAACTATATTACACTAGAGCACTTTTCCTTAGCAGGAGTGATCTTGCATGTTGCACCATGTGACTGGGTGCAGTCACGTTTTTTGTTTTTCTATTTCCGTATTCCTGACCGACCGTCTGTTGCTCTACCTGTCTGGGTCATGGGAGGTGGTGAGTGCCACAGCCATTGGGGGTGTATGGTGCCAGTTGTTTTTGTCCTTAAGCTACTTAGTCGAGTTATGAAGGATTCTGATATGTTAGAGCGGGGGTCCTCTGATTCAGATTTTGATACTTGTGTATATTTTATATATATATATATTATATAGGGTAACCCAGCCAGCCCTCTCAATTATGTTCCGTATGCAGTCATAGGGTGTTCTCCTCTTCCAATGTTGAGAGGTTAGAGAACACTGAGCCATCCGCCTCTGAGGATTATGCATCCCATGGGGTTTTTTCTTCTGTTCCTACACCGGCAGTTGTCTTGAATATCGTTACCCCTTCTCCTGAAGGAGGACTCTTTCCACCAAAGGTTACTACGCGGTTTCGCATGGCCATATCTCTGGCTTTAGCACAGTTACATCTTCCTGCCACGTGCAAAAGAAGACTTAAAATTAGTGTGCTCCTACTCAGGGTCCGGCATGTAAGAGGACAATGGTATCCGATAAGTCTTCATGGGAAGCGGTGTCCTCTGAGGCTTCAGAGGTGCTACCTCCAGAGTTGGAGCACCCAGATACTCCGACGGAGGTGAATTTTGCGTTACATTGGAGGTTCCCAGTTCTGATCTGTCAGCTGAATCTCGTTCTTCTGAATCGGATTGCGAGCTTGTTTAGACGACTGGTGGGATGGTGATCCTATTCCTTATCATCTCAATTTGTTCTTTCTTTGTTTTGTTTTTTTGTATCGGATTCCCAGTTCAGAGCTATTGAGGAATGGTGTTTCATGACGGGCTGGACCTGTCTGTTTCACTTTCCCTTTGGCTTTTTACTTGTGTTGTCTAATTTCTTTATAATCCGGTTAGGATAAGTTTTTATTTTTTCTTCTATTTTTAGGGCTCGAGATTATTGACCTCTGGGTTTTCTGGTACTAGCAATCTTCGTGGTTGCAATTGATGTCTCTTCCGGTGGAAGATATAAAAAAACAAACAAACAAAAACTTTAAACAGTATAAAGACATAAAAAGAGGATGTCTCTTGTCTGGGTGATGTTCCCTCGATATGTCCGAGACTATGTTTAAGCGTTGGAGCTCATATGTTTTTCTGTTTGTTATTCTCATTTTTCTGGCACTGCTAGAACTTAAGAATTTTCAGTTGAGACCATTAAACAGATATGTTGTATCCTACATATTGGGCTGGTCTGGTTGGGTATTAGTTATCTCTGTTCTTTTTGAGGTCTGTAACAGGATATGTTGTATCCTACATAACAGGCTGTAACTGTTTGGGTACTAGTTACCGCTCTTCTTTCTTCTTCTCAAGAGGTTGTTTCCTTGTTCCTCCTTTGCCCTTCTATCCTAGATGTTAGGCTGGTCCTAGTTTGAATCATCTTGGTTGGTCGTCCGATGTTGGAGAAGGGCCTACGAGTTAATACCCTGCTTAGCAAAGCTGTGTTTTGGAGTTTAAATGCTTAGCAAAGCTGTGTTTTGGAGTTTAAATTCTGCTGTGGTGGGGGGGCGGAGCTTGGCCATTCAGAGAAATGGCCGCATAAGAGAACAGCTCCCAGGCCGACGCTTATTAAACCCAATGATCGCCAATGACCTGAGCCTAATTTAACACCTCTCACACAGGCTGACATCCTCCAGACATTGGCGACAGAGAAAACAGCCCTCACCAACTAATGCAACCGCCGCAAACAGCTTGCACACCTAAGTGCGACGCAAGATCTGGAGGGGAGCGGGCCCCGCTGAAGGCCCAGGCAGACCTCGAGTAACACCAACGGCAAGCTCGCACCGCAACGCTACCCAGCCAAAAGAGCACTGACCTCGCTGTCAGCATCTAGCTCCAAAGTATAAGCGGTCGTGCAACTGGCATTCTAAGGGCGGGCTTACAGACACCTAAACGAGCTGCGCAGAGAACGCCACAGGCCATCAGATGATTAGTGAGGAGGGAGACAGGCGCGAAGCGCAGAAAGACAAAAAGGAAAAAAAAAGGTTGTGCACATACCCAAATATCGGAGCAGGGGGGTTATGAATCAGATAGCACAATTCTTTTTAAAAAAAAAAAAAGGGGGAAAAAAGCAAGTCCCAAACTATTAAAACATTTACCCCACCTTATTGTATGCAGAACCGGCTTATCATCCCACAATAAGTAGCAGCAAGCCCAGAGTGACTATTAGCATAAGGAACAAGCCAGAATGCTACATCTTTAAAAGCACAGCACACCACGAAGTCTCATATATAACCACCCAGGAAGGGGATATTCAGTGCACAGGACTGTTCACTCAGGGGGCATAATCTTCTACAGACCTACTGCAGGTGCAAACACTAGCTTATGTGAGACAAAACAAAATAGCCCCCAGTCTGTTTATCTCCCCTACAACTACTTAGATATGCCAGGGCGAAAATACAATAAACCTGACAGCAACCCACAACCCAGAACAATGCAACAATTTTTAAAGCACTCTGAAGCAAATTCTACTCAGCTCCAACGTATGCCACACAATAATGCACTCACTGAGGACACTCAAACCACCTCACAGGCAATACTGCCCGCTGCGCCCAACACCCTACAAATCACCAAAGAAGATTTTAAATCACTATGCACCAAAGATGACCTAAAAGAAATGCTTTCTGAAGTGAAAGGGTGGTATGGAGATTTGAAAAGAGATCTGACCAAAGTGACACAGAGGGTCGCCAACCTAGAGGAAAACACAAACCATAATGACATTAATCATATGTCTCGTCTGGTTTATGATCAGGAAGAAACCATATACAACCTGCTTGAAAAAGTGGAAGATTTGGATAATAGGGGCAGGAGGAACAATTTAAGAATACGCGGGATACCAGAAACCATACAACCGGGGGCCTTGGCGGGCTGCCTGCAAGCGCTGTTCCGCACTGTGAAAGGTGATGACAGCGCACCTGAAGTGGCAATAGAAAGAACACACCGGGCGCTGAGAGCCATACCACCGCCCAAAGCACCCCCCAGGGATGTGATCCTGAAGTTGCTTCACTTCAAAGATAAAGAGGACATCCTAAAACATTCAAGGCAGAAGCAAGAATTAACGCATGCTGGTAACCGCATACAAATATTTACAGATCTGAGCCCTACAACGCTTCAGAAGAGGAGGGAACTAAATCACATAACCACTGCATTACGAGAGAAGAAAATACCCTATCGCTGGGGTTTCCCAGTTAGCATTATTGCAACTAATGGCAATACAACGGCAGTTTACAAGAACCAAGAGGATCTACCACGCTTCTGCGAAGCATTACAACTACACATCCGGACCAGAGACCGATCACCAGAAGGTCCTGCATCGCAGAACTCTTTCAGGAGCAAGACAAGGCCCAAGTCTTCAGTCTCGGATGAACGAGACATTCTCAAACACCCATCTTTAGTGACTGTCGCTGATGATTTAGAGGAACCACATCAAATACAGGACAGCCGGCCTACACGGCCCGGTTCGGACACTTGAACGTGAGATAAGGCTTCAGGTCGTATAATGTATTTATAAGTTTACATGTCTAATGTTGGGATTAATGGCGGGGATACTACCCTAAATACTTGTTTTACCTGTTATCATTGTTTATTGCCATTTTTATATTGTTGAAAGTACAGTTTGTTTTCCAGCTACAACATACTTGAGTTTTCACTTAGCAACTGATTACGGTTTATACATTTCAACTGACCACAAGCACGTAGAGACGTGGAGAATAGATAGTTCATAGCCACACAAGAGAAGTTAGACGTATTCAGTGAGTAAGGGGCACACACCAACCAGCTTACTCATACAACGATACTGAGAATCTACCACTAGCACACACCACACGTATACATCGCAGAGACTATCTAGATACAAGAAATATGCAGCCACACTCCATCAAGCTGATAACCATAAATGCGAAGGGACTTAATAGCCCAGAAAAGAGATCAGTCACTTTCACACAACTACACAGGGCAGGAGGGAACATTGTATGCGTGCAGGAAACACATTTTAGGAAGGGGAGAGAACCTAGATTCATCACCCAAAAATACAGAACTTACTACCTAGCGTCAGGCAACTCAAAGAAAGGGGGGGGGCTATTTTTATCAAAAACTCAATACCCTTCCAACCTACTCTAGTGTTAAGGGACTCTAACGGCTCGTATTTACTAGTAGTGGGCACATTGTTTAACTCGCACATCACAATAGCCAATGCGTACTTGCCGAACCAAGGGCAACACATAGTGCTCAAACAGCTGGAGCATGCAAGAGGTATACTATTCTTAGCGGTAGATTTCAACATGCCGCTGAACCCCGTCAAAGATACCTCGTCAGGAAAAACAAGCACACCACAGAGAGTAGTCAAAACGGTTAATGCACAGCTTCGTTTATTAAAGTTGCATGACGTGTGGAGATCCATAAACCCTACAGCCCGCAACTACACCTTTTACTCCCACCCACACCACGTCTACACTAGGATAGATTACCTCATAACAGACTGTCCCTAGTGGAGGGGTCTAAAATATTACCGATCACGTGGTCAGACCACGCACCAGTTCAATGCACAATAGCTTGGCCTGACATGCCTTCTCGACCCCATATTTGGAGACTGGACGAACGAGCATTAGATAACCCTATAAATAAGCTGACAATAGATACCACCTTGAGACACTATTTTAGTGAGAACCCCCTTGACGCCCTACCCACTTCTACAACCTGGGAAGCCCACAAATGCGTGGTGAGGGGGGAATTGATAGAACTTAGAGCAAGAGAGACTAAACAAAACAGGCAGTTTGTAAACTCCTCACTGTCTCAGATCAGGTACTGGGAATCAGAATTAAAAAAAGATGCCACTTCTACCACTATACTAAACTCCCTGACTGCAGCCAAGACCGAGCTGAATAACCACCTTATTAAAGAATATCAACGAAAAGCTTCAACAGCTATCAACAGAAATATTTTGATATGAGCGATAAGATAGGCCCCTCACTGGCTAGAGCACTAAAACGCAAGCAATCAGGCACGCACATTCACACACTGACAGATTCGGCGGGACATGCTCAGAATGACAGTGAGAAGATAGCAGAGACATTCCGGCTGTATTATGAAGCCCTTTACAACATCAACAACACTAGCTCACAAGCTGACATAGACAAATACTTAGAGGGCATTCATTTACGCACTCTTTCCCCAGAGGATTGTGAATCCTTGGATAGGCCAATCACTACTGATGAAGTCAAAGCCACCATTAAAACTATGCCAAACGGGAAAAGTCCAGGACCAGACGGGCTAGGAGTCAAATATTATAAAACATATACACATCACTTTCTAAAACCACTAACTTCCCTATTTAACGCACTATTACAGGAAGGGGGGTACCCAGATCAGATGCTATAGGCCAATATAACTGTTCTACCTAAGCAGAATCAATGTGGATATCAAAATCTATGCCAAGGTACTAGCTAATAGAATCAATAGATTCCTTCCAGCTCTGATCCACCCGGACCAGGTGGGGTTTGTGCCAGGTAGGGAAGCGCGTGACAACACACTAAAACACACTAAAAGTACTACAACTAGCCACACATGCACAACAACAACACACGCCCTTAATATTGGTCTCGACGGACGCCGAAAAAGCGTCCGATCGGGTTCATTGGCCATTCCTAAAAGCAGTACTGATTAAAATGAAATTCAGTAAGGCCTTTGTAGAGCGGATATTTGCGTTATACAAAAACCCCACCGCGAGAGTAAGCGTAAATGGCCTGATATCAGATAGGTTCAATATTAGAAATGGTACCAGGCAGGGGTGCCCCCTCTCGCCACTCCTCTTCGCAATGTCGATAGAGGCACTGGCGCAGAAGATCAGAGAAGATGAGCGGATTTCAGGCATACTAACCAAATCTTGTACACACAAACAAACACTCTATCTCATACACTGTATGTAAAATTGCTAAAGTTGAAAAGTTTGTGCCATTTGATTACACTTAAATAAAGCTTTTGGAAAAAGAAAAAAAAAATTCTGCTGTGGCAGTTTTTCTTCAGGAGCTAAGTTTTCCCTTTTCTGACCATCAGGGTTCTTTCTTTCTTTTTATACTGTCTATGTAGAGTTTATTTCCTCTTCCTCTTAAGGGTTGCTATAAGGTTCTCTCTTCCTTTATCAGGGAGATGGATATTTACTGTCATCATGTGAGGATATCCGGATTTTCTGGGAACGTATCATTTCAGTAACCACGTTCTGATCCTAGTTTTCCTGGGTTCTGGTTGCTCCTCCTTTTTGGCGGTTCTGGTTTTTCTTCATCACCGGCTAGGAGTTTTAAAGGAATCTCTATTGTCGGTATCTTCCTTGGCGTTGGATTTGGATTGGAGTTCCTGGGTACAGCCCAGGGTGGTTCTTGGATGCGGTTTGATCTTTCTGACAGGAAGTCTTTTTAGGCCTTTTTGAGTTTCAGTACTCTGTAGGCTGCCCTGCAGTTTTCCTTCAGACGTTGTTGGTACTGTGAGGGGGTGATGTTTAGCCCAGTTCCGTTTCTTTGGTTTATTGGTTTTGCTTATCTATCTTCCAGTTATCATAGTGTTTCTGGATTGTCTGCTCCCGTCTCTAGTATGCAGTAGATCGTTCCCTGTTCTGGGATAATTACTTTGATTTACTGGGGCGTTTTTGATTTATCTCTACCATGGAGTGGGAGAGTGTATATTTGGGATTCCTTCTATTTTTTTTCTAGGGAATCTTCGGTCTGTGGGTTTGAACCCAGGCAAAAGCTTCTGCTTTCTGATCTGATGTGGGATTCTGGTGTCAGCTAGCCTTCCAAAGCAGAAGTTAATACTCTGGAGACTTGGGTTTCTGTTGTTAACTAGTTGGGTTCTTTCTGAAACAGATTCTTTTTCTGACTCTGAGAGTTTGGCAGTGGTCGAGGGACTCTCCTTCTGTGTGTATTTTTGTTCTGGATTCCTGAAGAGGTTTTTCGGAGCTGTACCTTTGGGGAATCCGGTCTAGGCTTTTTGGGCATCCGTGCCTGTCCTAGCCTTTTTTTCCTTAGGGGATTCTTGGGTTATCTCTGTATCTTTTGGGCTTGGGAGGTTTATCTTCCTTGCCCTCTTTGACTGTCACTCCTTCTCAGTTGACTCAGTCTGTCAGGAGCAGGCGTCCAGCTGTCTGATTGCTCCTTTTGTGCTGCGACTTTGTTTTCGTAGTTTGGTCTTCTTCATTATGGGTGCTCCCTTAATGGAGTTTGACAGGATCTTCGCCTTTGGATCCGTGAGAGGGTTATTTCTGAAGGGTGAAACCAATTAATGAGGAAATCATGGAAAACAATACAAACCCAAAAATTCCCTGGGATCCTCTAGGAGGCGCTAAAGGTGACAAAGAGTGACAGGATGGACATACAAAGTAATAATAACCTGTAATATCTGAATAGCACAATGGATAAATGAAAATCACATAAAATATATTACCACAGGTAAATATATGGAAGCAAAAGAGTCCAAAATAATGTCAGCTAGGATCCTTAATGTTGAGCATACGTGTTTGATTGTAGAAATGGTACGGTAGGCAGCTCTCTAACAGCATACAATGATGGACGATTTGTTATAAAGATAGAATAGATAGAGGTGCCAATTTCTGAATGGTGTCAGTCCTATTTCTGAAGGGTGTCAGTCCTTTCCTCAGCTTGTAGCTGTTCCCTTGTTTATATTTTGGGATGGCGACCTTCCTCCCCCCCCCCGTTTCTTGGTGGAGTGGTGTTGATTCCCCCTGTTTTTATATCTTTTTTTGAAGTTCTCCCTTGTCCCTTTTCAGGGTATCCCGGAGAAAGGGTTTGTTAGCCGGTTCTGGATGGGACGGCTAGTTCTTATAGCCTGAGGGTTAGTCTGGCTACTTAACAGTCTGGGGGGTTACAGGTTGTGTCATCTGTCGCCTTCTGCCCTGATATGTGGGCTCCTAAACAGATTCTAGATATCGGTTTCTGGTCTGTTCCCGTGGTTAATGAACTCTTGCTGTTCATTTCTCTTCGCTAGGACGCGGGCTGCGGTCAGGTTTTTGCCTCTTCAGGAACTTAGACTTTCTTGTTAATTTTTTTCTGGGATCATGCTTCGAGGTCCTTTCTGACCTTCTTAGCGTGCTCAGCTTTCTTCTATGTATCTCATTATTCGGAAGTGTAGGTGTTGGGAGTCTTGGTTGTCCTCCTTGTCGTGTTCATGGAGGAGTGTTCTTCGTCGTTTGGTCTCATAGACAGTGGGACTCTAGTCTCCTCAGAGATTTTTTTTTTGGCTGATTTTGGGACCAGTGATTTTCTGTGGTTTATGGCGAGGGCTCTTATGGTCCTAATTGTTACTTGGTCCTCCTAACAATTTTTAGAGTCTTTTGCTTCTGTTGAAGCAGTTTTCTGGAGATTGGGTTTTTTTCAGGCTGTAGTGACCTCAGATTGGGTCCGCCTCTCTTGTTACCCCCCCACCCCCGTTCAGTGTCCTCTATAGCTCGGGTATTGTTTTCCCAAAAGTAATAAATGCAGCTGTGGACTCTTCCTGTATTTAGAAGGAAAACATAAATTATGACTTACCAGATAATTTCCGTTTCTTCAATACAGGGAGAGTCCACAGCTCCCGCCCATGCCCTATATTTAAGTTGTTTTCTTCTGGCACCTTTTTCTCCCTGATATTTCTCCTACTGTTCCTTGTTCCCTCGACAGAATGACTGGGGGATGAGGGAAGTGGGGAAGGTATTTAAGCCTTTGGCTGGGGTGTCTTTGCCTCCTCCTGGTGGCCAGGTTCTGTATTCCCAAAAGTAATGAATGCAACTGTGGACTCTCCCTGTATCGAAGGAAAGAAAATTATCTGTTAAGTCATAATTTATGTTTTTTTGCCGCCTCCTAGTGGTCAAGAGGGAAATTTCCCACACATGTCTTGTGGACTCTCACCTTCTTATTTTATATATATATATTTTTTATATATATTTTTTATATATATATATATATATATATATATATATATATTTATAAACAAAACTATTTTATAATCCAGGGGTGGTAATGTATTTATGGCTATGCTGTAAATATAGCATCAGTCACAATATAATTTCCGATCAAAAAGCCAACCTATACTCTCCTATTGTAATCAGCTTTTACTTACTTTAGAAATGTTCAAGCAATACAAGTTGCATGGCGCTGTAGGAGCATGGGTGTATTCTTTTCTTTTTCTTTCTTTTTTTTTTTATTATCTATTTTAAATGGAATGTCAGAATGGAAGAATGTACTCAGCATGCCCATATTCTTTCTGACTTGATTATTTTTTCCTTGGGTTGTAGACGAGTCCTGTGGTCAGCACACGTTCTTATAATTACTTAGGAGCTCACTGGCGGTGTATCGAGCAATGAATTAAGATTTATTAGGTGAGAAGGATTATCACTTCAGTTATATATTAGAGCCAGCAACCTGGACTTCCTCCGAGAGACTCTCCGTAATACTGTTTAATAAGAAAATCGTTTTCCGTTATTTGTAGGTAAACTACACAAGCTAAAAGTTTAAATTTATCTGCTGGTGACAGGATTAATATTATAGCCTCTTGTCATCATAATCTAACTTTTATTCCTCTTGGTTTTTTTTCTGTTTTGCCACATACTGGTTGATTTTAGCTCACTGTTTTGAGTGGGTTGTAGCAACATTAGAATCTGATATCTTCAGCTAATTAGATAGTGACATTGGGCTAGAGAAGAGATGGAAATCTTCCAAAGAAAGGGCAGACATAAACTATTAGAATTGAGCTCATCTCAGCCTTGGTGTCATGTCCTGAAGAAATATTCTGAGTATTTTTTTCTTAAACCAGTGGATCTTTACACAGGAAACATTTCTAGAGATTGCTAGTTTTACCTTGATAAGAGTTAAAGTCCTTAATATTTTATAAATACTTAACTCTTAAATGGGTATAAAACTCTTTGAGATGGTAATATAAAATGTTTTATTGTGCATAATAAAACATTTTTTCAATATACTTACATTATTTATTTTGCCCCCTTTTCTTATTTAAAGGGACAGTCAACACAAAAATTGTTTAAAAAGATAGATAACGCCTTTACTACCTATTCCCCCACTTTGCACAACCAACATTGTTATATTAATATACTTTTATAACCTTTAAACCTGTAAATTTCTGCCTGTTTCTAAGCCACACAAAAAAACAGCCTCTATCACATGCTTTTTTTATTAGCTTTTCACAACAGGGGAGTGCTGGTTCATTTGAGCCATGTAGAAAACATTGTGCTCACACCCGTGGGTTGTGCACAATACAGCACTAATTGGCTTAAATGCAAGTCAATAGATAATAATTAAAAAGGCATGTGATAAGGGGGCTGTCAGGAGATACAAGGTAGTCACAGAGGTAAAAAGTGTATTAATATAATCATGTTTTCTGTGCAAAACTGGAGAATAGGTCAAAAAAGGGATTATCTATCTTTTTAAACATTAAACATTTTTGAGTTGACTGTACCATTAAAGGCATAAAACACATTTTTTTCTTTCATAATTTAGCTAGAGCATATAATTTTAAATAGTTTTCCAATATACTTCTATTATCAAATTTGTCACATTCTTTTGGCAGGAGCTACAATACACTACTAAAAGCTAGCTGAACACATCGGGTGACCATTGACAAGATGCATATATGTGCAACCAACAATTGTCTCCCAGTAGTGCATTGCTGATCCTGAGCCTACCTAGGTATGCTTTACAACAAATGGTACCAAGAAAGCGAAGCAAGTTCGATAATAGAAGTACATTGAATGCTCTATCTCACTGATTTTCAAACCTGTCCTCAGGCCTCCCTAACAGGCCAAATTTTCAGGATTACCTTGGGTGAGAGCAGGTAAAATAACCATGTTTACTAATCGGCTGTATTTTTTACCTGTGCTCTAGATCAGATTTCCTCAAAATCTGGCCTGTTAGGGAGGCCTAAGGACAGGTTTGAAAAACTGTGCTATCTGAATCATGAAAGTTACATTTTGAATTTATTGTCTCTTAAAGGACTATTCAATGCAGTAGAATTGCATAATTAACACGGGCATAATAAAAAACAATGATTTAACACCTACTCTGAATTTCAAATAAGCAGTAGATTTTTTTCTAACATTTTTTTATATCCATTTTCCGGCCCCCTCTATCATGTGACGGACATCAGCCAATCATAGACTAGTATACATATACCCTGTGAGCTTGTGCACATGCTCAATAGGATCTTTTTCCCCAGAAAGTGTGAATATAAAAAGATTGTGCAAAATTTGATGATGGAAGTAAATTGGAAAGTTTCTTAAAACTATCTGAATCATAAAAATGTATTTTTAATTGATGTCCCATTAAGTCTGAAAATTGTGTGTTTTCTCATTCTGAGAATTGCAAGTGCACATTGCAGGCTTCACCAGCCTGACCCTGACACATGTATGTTCTCTATTGGCCTCAGCAAAGATAACATAAGGAATTATAAAACCATGGACATTTTGCTAAAACAATAGCAGTGGCAAGTTTTGTGTACTCGCATAATAAAACAACTTTGCAATATATTTACATTATTCCCAATTTTCTTGTTGTTTAAAGTGCGGTCAACATTCAAATTAACGTTACATAATTCTGCACTATGTGAAGAATTATGTAACGTTAACAAGGATTTTAAAGGTTTGATCCCACAAACCAGTACTTACCTTACATTCCTCGCCAGGCTCTTCTGGTTTCTTCAACAGTGCATCACAGGAGTGCTGTTGAACTACATATAGCGAGCTCCTGTGCTGGGTAGAGCTGTCTGCTGCTTTACTCAGGGAAGGATCGTGCTACATGTAG
This sequence comes from Bombina bombina, assembly GCF_027579735.1. NCBI lineage: Eukaryota > Metazoa > Chordata > Amphibia > Anura > Bombinatoridae > Bombina > Bombina bombina. Next base: position 254,393,892 of record NC_069499.1, on the reverse strand, counting down.
TACAACGGGACAACCAATTGCACTGTAATTAGACAGAAGAAACCAGAAGAGGCTGGCGAGGAAGTTAAGGTAAGTACTGGTTTGGGGGGTTAAATCTTTAAAATCCTTTTCTCTTTGCAGGTGTCACTAGGTTAATGTTACATAATTCTGCACATAGTGTAGAACTATGTTTGAACATTGACTGGCACTTTAAGTCTGAAAATTGGGTTTCTTTCTAATGACACGATGAGTCCACGGTCATCATTAATTAGTGTTGGGAATATCACTCCTGCCTAGCAGGAGGCGGCAAAGAGCACCACAGCAAGCTGTTAAATATCACTTCCCTTCCCCCCCACCCCAGTCATTCTCTTTGCCTACATTAGAGCAAGGAAGTGGTAAAGTTAGGTGTTAGTAAAAGATTCTTCAATCAAGAGTTTATTATTTTTTAAGTAGTACAAGATTGTGCTGCTTTGTTCTGGGGTGTAGCCGTAGTCTATATCAGTCTCTTCAGAAGAGCAGTGGTGGCTTTAGAGCAATGGGAACTTGTGGCACATAATTCTCACTGCGCCTCCCATATATTTATGCTGCCCTAATCCTGATAGTCTAGGTAAGATTACTCAGGCTTTATCTTTTCTCCCCAGGGCTATGTGAGGGAGAGGACCTCTCAAACCTGGTGAGCTGCCTTGCTGTCTGGCAGATTTAAAAGGTAAGTGCTGACTTTTTATTCTGGGTCTGGTAAATAAAAGGATCTCAGAGGAGTGGAGCACTTTATTTACCTGGGACATAGAACCTCCTATAGATAAAAGGAGGGGCTTTATACGACAGCACTTTTTAGGCAGGTACTGGGGCTGAGGAGATACACTCAAGATGAGTTTTTTTTCACTGCTCCTGGTGGCTTGAAACCACTGGGGCTGGGGAGAGGCTCAGTATGAGGTGGTTTTTCACAGATTACATATAGCACACTGGCTAAACAGCTGCCAGGCAAGCTGAAGACCCCACTTTGCCTCCAGGCTTGTCAGAATGTTAATTTATCTCCCGGTGGCTTAACTTTAACAAATAAAATAGCGACCGGGAGATTGCTTTTTGAAAAGCCCACGATGGGCGGAGCTATGTGTGGCGCCAATTAGGGTTGCACACCACTTTCTCAGCTCTTCCTGTTATCGGAAGGGTTATAAACAGAGTCCTCAGAGTGTTTACACATGAATTAGAACCAGACAGCGCTACAGCTGAGTTCCGGATCTCTTACGGAGGGGATTGTAACCGGTGTCAGAAGGGCAGGTAGGCACCTCAGCAAAGTTAAGCCGAGGTGTAGAGGGGTTCTGCAGTATTTGTGTACCTATTTAGCCATTTCTGCACACAAAAATAAAAATGTTACGTTTTAAAATTTAAAGAGACAGTAACGTTTTTTCTGTTTTAATTTTATAAAGACTTTTATTTGATTAATTCATCCATTGTGAGTCAGAATGGAACAAGAGGCCCTGTAAAGTGTCACTTGTTCTTTATGTTTTGATGCCAATGTGGAACCACCATACCCTTTCTGTTCCTCATGTGTTGAGAGAATTTTAAATTATAGGGATAGACTTTTTCTTTCATGTAATTAGCAAGAGTCCATGAGCTAGTGACGTATGGGATATACATTCCTACCAGGAGGGGCAAAGTTTCCCAAACCTCAAAATGCCTACAAATACACCCCTCACCACACCCACAAATCAGTTTTACAAACTTTGCCTCCTATGGAGGTGGTGAAGTAAGTTTGTGCTAGATTCTACGTTGATATGCGCTCCGCAACAGGTTGGAGCCCGGTTTTCCTCTCAGCGTGCAGTGAATGTCAGAGGGATGTGAGGAGAGTATTGCCTATTTGAATGCAATGATCTCCTTCTACGGGGTCTATTTCATAGGTTCTCTGTTATCGGTCGTAGAGATTCATCTCTTACCTCCCTTTTCAGATCGACGATATACTCTTATATATATATACCATTTCCTCTGCTGATTTTCATTTCAGTACTGGTTTGGCTTTCTACAAACATGTAGATGAGTGTCCTGGGGTAAGTAAGTCTTATTTTCTGTGACACTCTAAGCTATGGTTGGGCACTTTTTTAATAAAGTTCTAAATATATGTATTCAAACATTTATTTGCCTTGACTCAGGATGTTCAACAATTCCTTATTTTCAGACAGTCAGTTTCATATTTGGGATAATGCGTTTGAATCAATCATTTTTCTTACCTTAAAAATTTGACTTTTTTTCCCTGTGGGCTGTTAGGCTCGCGGGGGCTGAAAATGCTTCATTTTATTGCGTCATTCTTGGCGCGGACTTTTTTGGCGCAAAAAATCTTTTCTGTTTCCGGCGTCATACGTGTCGCCGGAAGTTGCGTCATTTTTGACGTTCTTTTGCGCCAAAAATGTCGCCGTTCCGGACGTGGCGTCATTTTTGGCGCCGAAAGCATTTAGGCGCCAAATAATGTGGGCGTCTTATTTGGCGCTAAAAAAAATATGGGCGTCGCTTTTGTCTCCACATTATTTAAGTCTCATTTTTCTTTGCTTCTGGTTGCTAGAAGCTTGTTCCTTGGCATTTTTTCCCATTCCTGAAACTGTCATTTAAGGAATTTGATCAATTTTGCTCTATATGTTGTTTTTTCTCTTACATATTGCAAGATGTCTCACGTTGCATCTGAGTCAGAAGATACTTCAGGAAAATCGCTGTCTGGTGCTGGAACTACCAAAGCTAAGTGTATATGCTGTAAACTTTTGGTAGCTGTTCCTCCAGCTGTTGTTTGTATTAATTGTCATGACAAACTTGTTAATGCAGATAATATTTCCTTTAGTAATGTACCATTACCTGTTGCAGTTCCATCAACATCTAATGTTCAGAGTGTTCCTGATAACATAAGAGATTTTGTTTCTGAATCCATCAAGAAGGCTATGTCTGTTATTCCTCCTTCTAGTAAACATAAAAAATCTTTTAAAACTTCTCTTTATACAGCTGAATTTTTAAATGAACATCATCATTCTGATTCGAATGACTCTTCTGGTTCAGAGGATTCTGTCTCAGAGGTTGATGCTGATAAATCTTCATATTTATTTAAAATGGAATTTATTCGTTCTTTACTTAAAGAAGTACTAATTGCTTTAGAAATTGAGGATTCTGGTCCTCTTGATACTAAATCTAAACGTTTAGATAAGGTCTTTAAATCTCCTGTGGTTATTCCAGAAGTTTTTCCTGTTCCTGGTGCTATTTCTGAAGTAATTTCCAGAGAATGGAATAATTTGGGTAATTCATTTACTCCTTCTAAACGATTTAAGCAATTATATCCTGTGCCGTCTGACAGATTAGAATTTTGGGACAAAATCCCTAAAGTTGATGGGGCTATTTCTACCCTTGCTAAACGTACTACTATTCCTACGTCAGATGGTACTTCGTTTAAGGATCCTTTAGATAGGAAAATTGAATCCTTTCTAAGAAAAGCTTATCTGTGTTCAGGTAATCTTCTTAGACATGCGATATCATTGGCTGATGTTGCTGCAGCTTCAACTTTTTGGTTGGAAACTTTAGCGCAACAAGTAACAGATCATGATTCTCATAATATTATTATTCTTCTTCAACATGCTAATAATTTTATCTGTGATGCCATTTTTGATATTATCAGAGTTGATGTCAGGTTTATGTCTCTAGCTATTTTAGCTAGAAGAGCTTTATGGCTTAAAACTTGGAATGCTGATATGTCTTCTAAATCGACTCTACTTTCCATTTCTTTCCAGGGTAACAAATTATTTGGTTCTCAGTTGGATTCTATTATCTCAACTGTTACTGGTGGGAAAGGAACTTTTTTACCACAGGATAAAAAATCTAAGGGTAAAAACAAGGCTAATAATCGTTTTCGTTCCTTTCGTTTCAACAAAGAACAAAAGCCTGATCCTTCATCCTCAGGAGCAGTTTCAGTTTGGAAACCATCTCCAGTCTGGAATAAATCCAAGCCTTCTAGAAAAGCAAAGCCAGCTTCTAAGTCCACATGAAGGTGCGGCCCTCATTCCAGCTCAGCTGGTAGGGGGCCGGTTACGTTTTTTCAAAGAAATTTGGATCAATTCTGTTCACAATCTTTGGATTCAGAACATTGTTTCAGAAGGGTACAGAATTGGTTTCAAGATAAGACCTCCTGCAAAGAGATTTTTTCTTTCCCGTGTCCCAGTAAATCCAGTGAAAGCTCAAGCATTTCTGAAATGTGTTTCAGATCTAGAGTTGGCTGGAGTAATTATGCCAGTTCCAGTTCTGGAACAGGGGTTGGGGTTTTATTCGAATCTCTTCATTGTACCAAAGAAGGAGAATTCCTTCAGACCAGTTCTGGATCTAAAAATATTGAATCGTTATGTAAGGATACCAACTTTCAAAATGGTAACTGTCAGGACTATCTTGCCTTTTGTTCAGCAAGGGCATTATATGTCCACAATAGATTTACAGGATGCATATGTGCATATTCCGATTCATCCAGATCATTATCAGTTCCTGAGATTCTCTTTCCTGGACAAGCATTACCAGTTTGTGGCTCTGCCGTTTGGCCTAGCTACAGCTCCAAGAATTTTTACAAAGGTTCTCAGTGCCCTTCTGTCTGTAATCAGAGAACAGGGTATTGTGGTATTTCCTTATTTGGACGATATCTTGGTACTTGCTCAGTCTTCACATTTAGCAGAATCTCATACGAATCGACTTGTGTTGTTTCTTCAAGATCATGGTTGGAGGATCAATTCACTAAAAAGTTCATTGATTCCTCAGACAAGGGTAACCTTTCTGGGTTTCCAGATAGATTCAGTGTCCATGACTCTGTCTTTGACGGACAAGAGACGTCTAAAATTGATTTCAGCTTGTCGAAACCTTCAGTCACAATCATTCCCTTCGGTAGCCTTATGCATGGAAATTCTAAGTCTTATGACTGCTGCATCGGACGCGATCCCCTTTGCTCGTTTTCACATGCGACCTCTTCAGCTCTGTATGCTGAATCAATGGTGCAGGGATTACACAAAGATATCTCAATTAATATCTTTAAAACCGAATGTACGACACTCTCTAACGTGGTGGACAGATCACCATCGTTTAATTCAGGGGGCTTCTTTTGTTCTTCCGACCTGGACTGTAATTTCAACAGATGCAAGTCTTACAGGTTGGGGAGCTGTGTGGGGATCTCTGACGGCACAAGGAGTTTGGGAATCTCAGGAGGTGAGATTACCGATCAATATTTTGGAACTCCGTGCAATTTTCGGAGCTCTTCAGTCTTGGCCTCTTCTGAATGAAGAGAGAATCGTTCATTTGTTTTCAGACAGACAATGTCACAACTGTGGCATACATCAATCATCAAGGAGGGACTCACAGTCCTCTGGCTATGAAAGAAGTATCTTGAATTTTGGTTTGGGCGGAATCCAGCTCCTGTCTAATCTCTGCGGTTCATATCCCAGGTATAGACAATTGGGAAGCGGATTATCTCAGTCGCCAAACGTTGCATCCGGGCGAATGGTCTCTTCACCCAGAGGTATTTCTTCAGATTGTTCAAATGTGGGAACTTGCAGAAATAGATCTGATGGCGTCTCATCTAAACAAGAAACTTCCCAGGTATCTGTCCAGATCCCGGGATCCTCAGGCGGAGGCAGTGGATGCATTATCACTTCCTTGGAAGTATCATCCTGCCTATATCTTTCCGCCTCTAGTTCTTCTTCCAAGAGTAATCTCCAAGATTCTGAAGGAATGCTCGTTTGTTCTGCTGGTAGCTCCGGCATGGCCTCACAGGTTTTGGTATGCAGATCTTGTCCGGATGGCCTCTTGCCATCCGTGGACTCTTCCGTTAAGACCAGACCTTCTGTCGCAAGGTCCTTTTTTCCATCAGGATCTCAAATCCTTAAATTTAAAGGTATGGAGATTGAACGCTTGATTCTTGGTCAAAGAGGTTTCTCTGACTCTGTGATTAATACTATGTTACAGGCTCGTAAATCTGTATCTAGAGAGATATATTATAGAGTCTGGAAGACTTATATTTCTTGGTGTCTTTCTCATCATTTTTCTTGGCATTCTTTTAGAATTCCGAGAATTTTACAGTTTCTTCAGGATGGTTTAGATAAAGGTTTGTCCGCAAGTTCTTTGAAAGGACAAATCTCTGCTCTTTCTGTTCTTTTTCACAGAAAGATTGCTAATCTTCCTGATATTCATTGTTTTGTACAAGCTTTGGTTCTTATAAAACCTGTCATTAAGTCAATTTCTCCTCCTTGGAGTTTGAATTTGGTTCTGGGGGCTCTTCAAGCTCCTCCTTTTGAACCCATGCATTCATTGGACATTAAATTACTTTCTTGGAAAGTTTTGTTCCTTTTGGCGATCTCTTCTGCCAGAAGAGTCTCTGAATTATCTGCTCTTTCTTGTGAGTCTCCTTTTCTGACTTTTCATCAGGATAAGGCGGTGTTGCGAACTTCTTTTGAATTTTTACCTAAGGTTGTGAATTCCAACAACATTAGTAGAGAAATTGTGGTTCCCTCATTATGTCCTAATCCTAAGAATTCTAAGGAGAAATCGTTGCATTCTTTGGATGTTGTTAGAGCTTTGAAATATTATGTTGAAGCTACTAAGTCTTTCCGAAAGACTTCTAGTCTATTTGTTATCTTTTCCGGTTCTAGAAAAGGCCAGAAAGCTTCTGCCATTTCTTTAGCATCTTGGTTGAAATCTTTAATTCATCATGCCTATGTCGAGTCGGGTAAAACTCCGCCTCAAAGGATTACAGCTCATTCTACTAGGTCAGTTTCTACTTCCTGGGTGTTTAGGAATGAAGCTTCGGTTGATCAGATTTGCAAAGCAGCAACTTGGTCCTCTTTGCATACTTTTACTAAATTCTACCATTTTGATGTATTTTCTTCTTCTGAAGCAGTTTTTGGTAGAAAAGTACTTCAGGCAGCGGTTTCATTTTGAATCTTCTGTTTATGTTTTTCATTAAACTTTATTTTGGGTGTGGATTATTTTCAGCAGGAATTGGCTGTCTTTATTTTATCCCTCCCTCTCTAGTGACTCTTGCGTGGAAAGATCCACATCTTGGGTAGTCATTATCCCATACGTCACTAGCTCATGAACTCTTGCTAATTACATGAAAGAAAACATAATTTATGTAAGAACTTACCTGATAAATTCATTTCTTTCATATTAGCAAGAGTCCATGAGGCCCACCCTTTTTTGTGGTGGTTATGATTTTTTTGTATAAAGCACAATTATTCCAATTCCTTATTTTATATGCTTTCGCACTTTTTTCTTATCACCCCACTTCTTGGCTATTCGTTAAACTGATTTGTGGGTGTGGTGAGGGGTGTATTTGTAGGCATTTTGAGGTTTGGGAAACTTTGCCCCTCCTGGTAGGAATGTCTATCCCATACGTCACTAGCTCATGGACTCTTGCTAATACTCCACCTGGAGTTACCTTGCAAGACATTGCTTCTCTAATGTCATCGGCGGTATCTGATGCATTGTCTGCTTTTCCCATGCTGCAGGGAAAGCGCATGAGGAAATGTATTCAATAAGGGAATAAAAGTTGCTGATACAGTAGTGGTTATTCCGAATGTTTCTTCCCAGAAGCCTGAAGAGGAAGATATTTCGATAGTATCTTAGCGGGAAATCTCAGACGCAAACAGTGTAATACCTTTATCTGATACTGAAGTTGTTTCCTTCAGGTTTAAGCTTGAACACCTCCGTTTGTTACTTAAGGAGGTTTTAGGTACCCTGGACGACTCCGACACTACCGGTGTAGTCCATCTTAAAAAAAGTCCAGTAAACTAAACAAGTATTTTGACGTGCCCTCCATGGTGGGAGTATTTCCTGTACAAGAAAGGGCTACAGAGATTATTGCTAAGGAATGGGAGAAACCGGGTATCCCTTTTTCTCCATCTCCTGTTTTTAAAAGGATGTTTCCTATAGCAGACTCTATCAAGGAGTCTTGGCAGACGGTACCCAAGGTGGAAGGGGCAATTTCCACGCTAGCCAGAGAACTACTATTCCCATAGAGGATAGTTGTTCCTTTAAAGATCCTATGTATAAGAAGTTAGAGGGGTTGCTCAAAGAATGTATATACCACAGGGTTTACAATGGCAACCTGCAATGCTAACGTCACTAGTGCGGCAGCATACTTGTTTGATGCGTTGTCTGATTCTATTCGGACAGACACTCCCCTCGAAGAAATCCAGGATAGGATAAAGGCCTTTAAGTTGGCCAACTCTTTTATACAGATGCTTCAGGTTATTAAGCTGGGAGCTAAGATTTCAGGCTTTGCCATATTGGCCCGCAGAGCGTTATGGTTAAAATCTTGGTCTGCGGATGTCTCATCTAAGTCTAAACTTTTGGCGATTACTTACAAGGGAAATACCTTGTTTGGACCTGGTTTGACAGAGATAATTCTGATATTACAGGAGGGACATTCTCTCCCTCAGGATAAGAGAAATTAACAAAAAGGACGTCAGAGTAATTTTCGTTCCTTTCGAAATTTCAAGGAAAATCCTTCCACTCCCTCTTCCAAGCGTGAGCAGTCCAAGCCTTTCTCGAGACCCAATCAGTCTTGGAATAGGGGAAAGCAATCCAAGAAACCTGCTTTTGAATCAAAGACAGCATGAAGGGCCCGCTTCCGATCCAGGACCGGATCTTGTGGAGATTATCTGCAGACCAGACAAAAAGAGAGGTGTTCTTACACTTTTACGGAACCTCTTTTACCTGGGAGTGATAGTTCCTGTTCCAATGCAGGAACGAGGTCTGGGATTCTATTCCAATCTGTTCGTGGTTCCCAAGGAGGGAACCTTCAGACCAATTTTAGATCTCATGAGTCTAATCAAGTTTCTCAGAGTTCTGTCCTTCAAGATGGAAACTATTCGTTCCATTCTTCCTTGGGTCCAAGAGGTTCACTTGCATGTTCCCATCCACAAGGACCATCACAAGTTTCTAAGGTTTGCCTTTTTGACAAACACTTCCAGTTAATGGCTCTTCCATTCGGCCTTGCCACAGCTCCCAGAATTTTCTCAACTCTCGGATGGAAGGTGAGTTTGGAAAAGAGTTCCTTAGTTCCAACTACAAGGGTAGTTTTCTTGGGATCCATAATAGACTCCTTATCAATTAAAAAATTTCTGACAGAAGTCAGGGAATCAAGGATTTTATTTCTTTCCTAGCTCTTCAGTCCTCCCCTCGGCCGTCATTGGCTCAGTGCATGGAGGTAATTGGGCTAATGGTAATGGCTATGGACATCATCCCGTTCGCCCGTTTCAGCCTCAGACCACTGCAGTTAAGCATAGGCAGTGGAACGGCAATTATGCTAATCTGTCTCCGCGATTACAGCTGGAGCAGGAGACAAGGGATTCTCTACTTTGGTGGTTGTCTTGGGATCATCTCTCCCAGGGAACCTGCTTTAGCAGACCCTCCTGGGTAATTGTGAGAACAGATGCCAGCCTTCTGGGGTGGGGAGCAGTCTGGGGCTCCCTAAAGACTCAGGGAACATGTACTTGGTCGAAGTCTGTTCTATAAACATTCTAGAGCGGAGAGCAACCTTCAATGCTCTTCTGGCCTGGCCTCAGCTAGACTCTGCACGGTTCATCAGGTTCCAGTCAGACAATAACATAATTTATGCTTACCTGATAAATTTATTTCTCTTGTAGTGTATTCAGTCCACGGGTCATCCATTACTTATGGGATATATTCCCCTTCCCAACAGGAAGTTGCAAGAGGATCACCCAAGCAGAGCTGCTATATAGCTCCTCCCCTCACATGTCATATCCAGTCATTCGACCGAAACAAGACGAGAAAGGAGAAACCATAGGGTGCAGTGGTGACTGGAGTATTAATTAAAATTTAGATCTGCCTTAAAAAAGACAGGGCGGGCCGTGGACTGAATACACTACAAGAGAAATAAATTTATCAGGTAAGCATAAATTATGTTTTCTCTTGTTAAGTGTATTCAGTCCACGGGTCATCCATTACTTATGGGATACCAATACCAAAGCTAAGTACACGGATGATGGGAGGGACAAGGCAGGAACTTAAACGGAAGGAACCACTGCCTGAAGAACCTTTCTCCCAAAAACAGCCTCCGAAGAAGCAAAAGTGTCAAATTTGTAAAATTTTGAAAAAGTGTGAAGCGAAGACCAAGTTGCAGCCTTGCAAATCTGTTCAACAGAGGCCTCATTCTTAAAGGCCCAGGTGGGAGCCACAGCTCTAGTGGAATGAGCTGTAATTCTTTCAGGGGGCTGCTGTCCAGCAGTCTCATAGGCTAAGCATATTATGCTACGAAGCCAAAGGAGAGAGAGGTTGGCGAAGCTTTTTGACCTCTCCTCTGCCCAGAGTAAACAACAAACAGTGAAGAAGTTTGACGAAAATCCTTAGTTGCCTGTAAATAGAATTTCAGGGCACGGACTACGTCCAAATTGTGTAAAAGTCGTTCCTTCTTTGAAGAAGGATTAGGACATAATGACGGAACAACAATCTCCTGATTGATATTCCTGTTAGAGACTACCTTAGGTAAAAACCCAGGTTTAGTACGCACAACTACCTTGTCTGAATGGAAAATCAGATAAGGAGAATCACAATGTAAGGCGGATAACTCCGAGACTCTTCGAGCCGAGGAAATAGCCATCAAAAACATAACTTTCCAAGATAAAAGTTTGATATCAACGGAATGAAGGGGTTCAAACGGAACTCCTTGAAGAACTTTAAGAACCAAGTTTAAGCTCCACGGAGGAGCAACCGTCTTAAACACAGGCTTAATCCTAGCTAAGGCTTGACAATATGCCTGGACGTCTGGAACTTCTGCCAGACGCTTGTGCAAAAGAATAGACAGAGCAGAAATCTGTCCCTTTAAAGAACTAGCTGATAAGCCTTTTTCCAAACCCTCTTGGAGAAAAGACAATATCCTTGGAATCCTAACCTTACTCCATGAGTAACTCTTGGATTCGCACCAATACAGGTATTTACGCCATATCTTATGGTAGATTTTTCTGGTAACAGGCTTTCGTGCCTGTATCAAGGTATCAATAACTGACTCGGAGAAGCCACGCTTTGATAGGATCAAGCGTTCAATCTCCACGCAGTCAGTCTCAGAGAAATTAGATTTGGATGATTGAAAGGACCTTGTATTAGAAGGTCTTGCCTCAAAGGTAGAGTCCATGGTGGACAGGAGGACATGTCCACTAGGTCTGCATACCAGGTCCTGCGTGGCCACGCAGGCGCTATCAGAATAACCGATGCTCTCTCCTGTTTGATCTTGGCAATCAGTCGAGGGAGCAGAGGAAACGGTGGAAACACATAAGCCATGTTGAAGAACCAAGGAGCTGCTAGAGCATCTATCAGCGTCGCTCCCGGGTCCCTGGACCTGGATCCGTAACGAGGAAGTTTGGCGTTCTGGCGAGACGCCATGAGATCCAGTTCTGGTTTGCCCCAACGAAGGACCAGTTGAGCAAATACCTCCGGATGGAGTTCCCACTCCCCCGGATGAAAAGTCTGACGACTTAGAAAGTCCGCCTCCCAGTTCTCCACGCCTGGGATGTGGATCGCTGACAAGTGGCAAGAGTGAGACTCTGCCCAGCTAATTATCTTTGAGACTTCTAACATCGCTAGGGAGCTCCTGGTTCCCCCTTGATGGTTGATATAAGCCACAGTCGTGATGTTGTCCGACTGAAATCTGATGAACCTCAGTGTTGCTAACTGAGGCCAAGCTAGAAGAGCATTGAATATTGCTCTTAACTCCAGAATATTTATTGGGAGGAGTTTCTCCTCCTGAGTCCACGATCCCTGAGCCTTCAGGGAATTCCAGACTGCGCCCCAACCTAGAAGGCTGGCATCTGTTGTTACAATCGTCCAATCTGGCCTGCGAAAGGTCATACCCTTGGACAGATGGACCCGAGATAGCCACCAGAGAAGAGAATCTCTGGTCTCTTGATCCAGATTTAGCAGTGGGGACAAATATGAGTAATCCCCGTTCCACTGACCTAGCATGCACAATTGCATCGGTCTGAGATGCAGGCGCGCAAATGGCACTATGTCCATTCCGCTACCATTAAGCCGATTACTTCCATGCACTGAGCCACTGACGGGCGTGGAATGGAATGAAGGACACGGCAAGCCTTTAAAAGTTTTGATAACCTGGCCTCCGTCAGGTAAATTTTCATTTCTACAGAATCTATCAGAGTCCCTAGGAAGGAGACTCTTGTGAGTGGTGATAGAGAACTCTTTTCCACGTTCACCTTCCACCCATGCGACCTCAGAAATGCCAGAACTATCTCTGTATGAGACTAGGCAATTTGAAAGCTTGATGCCTGTATCAGGATGTCGTCTAGATACGGAGCCACCGCTATGCCTCGCGGTCTTAGGACCGCCAGAAGAGAGCCCAGAACCTTTGTAAAGATTCTCGGGGCCGTAGCCAACCCGAAGGGGAGAGCTACAAATTGGTAATGCCTGTCTAGAAAGGCAAATCTTAGGAACCGATGATGATCTCTGTGAATCGGTATGTGAAGGTAGGCATCCTTCAAGTCCACTGTGGTCATGTACTGACCCTCTTGGATCATGGGTAGGATAGTCCGAATAGTTTCCATTTTGAATGATGGAACTCTTAGGAATTTGTTTAAGATCTTTAGGTCTGAAGATACCCTCTTTCTTGGGAACCACGAACAGATTTGAATAAAACCCTTGTCCTTGTTCCGTCCGCGGAACTGGGTGGATCACCCCCATTACTAGGAGGTCTTGTACGCAACGTAGGAATGCCTCTTTCTTTATCTGGTTTTCTGATAACCTTGAAAGGTGAAATCTCCTTTGAGGAGGAGAAGCCTTGAAGTCCAGAAGATATCCCTGAGATATGATTTCCAACGCCCAGGGATCCTGGACATCTCTTGCCCACGCCTGGGCGAAGAGAAAAAGTCTGCCCCCCACTAGATCCGTTTCCGGATAGGGGGCCATCCATTCATGCTGTCTTAGGGGCAGTAGCAGGTTTTCTGGCCTGCTTGCCCTTGTTCCAGGACTGGTTAGTTTTCCAGGCCTGTCTGTAATGAGCAACGGTTCCTTCCTGTTTTGGGGCGGAGGAAGTTGACGTTGCTCCTGCCTTGAAGTTTCGAAAGGCACGAAAATTAGACTGTTTGGCCTTTGATTTGGCCCTGTCCTGAGGAAGAGTATGACCCTTACCTCCAGTAATGTCAGCGATAATTTCTTTCAAGCCGGGCCCGAATAAGGTTTGCCCCTTGAAAGGAATATTAAGCAATTTAGATTTAGAAGTTACATCAGCTGACCAGGATTTAAGCCATAACGCTCTGCGCGCCTGGATGGCAAATCCGGAGTTCTTAGCCGTTAGTTTAGTTAAATGTACAATGGCATCAGAAACAAATGCATTAGCTAGCTTAAGTGCTTTAAGCTTGTCCATGATTTCATCCAATGGAGCTGAGTGAATGGCCTCCTCTAGAGACTCAAACCAGAATGCCGCAGCAGCAGTGACAGGCGCAATGCATGCAAGGGGCTGTAAGATAAAACCTTGTTGAACAAACATCTTCTTAAGGTAACCTTCCAATTTTTTATCCATTGGATCCGAAAAAGCACAACTATCCTCCACCGGGATAGTGGTACGCTTAGCTAAAGTAGAAACTGCTCCCTCCACCTTAGGGACCATCTGCCATAAGTCCCGTGTAGTGGCGTCTATTGGAAACATTTTTCTAAATATAGGAGGTGGGGAAAAGGGCACACCGGGTCTATCCCACTCCTTGCTAATAATTTCTGTAAGCCTTTTAGGTATAGGAAAAACATCAGTACACACCGGTACTGCATAGTATCTATCCAGCCTACATAATTTCTCTGGAATTGCAACTGTGTTACAGTCATTCAGAGCCGCTAAAACCTCCCCTAGCAATATACGGAGGTTCTCAAGCTTAAATTTAAAATTAGAAATCTCTGAATTCGGTTTCCCTGGATCAGATCCGTCACCTACAGAATGAAGCTCTCCGTCCTCATGTTCTGCAAACTGTGACGCAGTATCGGACATGGCTCTTGTAGCACCAGCGCGCTCTATTCTTACCCCAGAGCAATCTCGCTTGCCTCTTAATTCTGGCAATTTAGATAATACTTCTGTCAGGGTATTATTCATAATAGTAGCCATGTCTTGTAAAGTGATTTGTATGGACGCCCCTGATGCACTTGGCGCCACAATATCACGCGCCTCCTGAGCGGGAGGCGAAGGTACTGACACGTGAGGAGAGTTAGTCGGCATAACTTCCCCCTCGTTGTCTGGTGATAATTCTTTTATAGATAAAGACTGACCTTTATTATTTAAAGTGAAATCAATACATTTAGTACACATATTTCTATGGGGCTCCACACTGGCCTTTAAACATAGTGAACAAAACGATTCATCTGTGTCAGACATGTTTAAACAGACTAGCAATAAAACTAGCAGACTTGGAAAACACTGTAAATAATTTTACAAGTAATAAAGAAAAACGCTACTGTGCCTTTAAGAAACACCAAAAACTGTCACAGTTGAAATAACAATGAACCAAATCAGTTATAGCAACAAAATTTTCACAGTAAATGTATTAAGTTAGCAGAGCATTGCACCCACTTGCAAATGGATGATTAACCCCTTAACAACCAAAACGGTTTTTTATAAGCAGTAAAGAAAAAAACGTTTTTTAATACAGTCCAAAAACCACTGTCACAGGTCTGCTGTGACTGATTACCTCCCTCAAAATGACTTTTGAAGTCCCTTAAGCTCTCTGGAGACGACCTGGGTCATGCAGGAAGAAGCAGGGAGACTAAGCCTAAATTTTTACTGCGTCAAAAAAGCGCTAAAATAGGCCCCTCCTACTCAATATTACAACATAGGGAGTTTCAGTTAACTGTTTCTATGCAGGAAAACCGGTCAGCCATGTGGAAAAAATTTATGCCCCAATAAGTTTTATCACCAATGTACCTCACAAAATGATTAAACATGCCAGTAAAATCGTTTTAAACATCCTTTTGTTAAGGAGTATGTGACTCTATTGATAAGCCTGATACCAGTCTTCCTACTGCATTTAAGGCTTATAACATCACTTCAGTATTAATAGCATTTTCTCAGTCAAATTCCATTCCTTAGAAAATTACTTTACTGTATATATTTAAATCAGCCTGTTAACAGTCGCTTTCACTGTATTAAAAGGCTTTACTTACATTACATCGGTATCAGCAGTATTTTCTTAGTCAATTCCATTCCTTAGAAAAATAATTTACTGCACATAACCTAGTTACTTCTGCTAAAATCATAGAAAACGCAGGCAGATTCTTCTTCCAAATACTGCCTGAGAACAAACAGCACACTCCGGTGCCATTTAAAATAACAAACTTTTGATTGAAGAAATAAACTAAGTATAAAAACACCACAGACCTTCTCACAACCTCCTATCTAGTTGAGTTGCAAGAGAATGACTGGGTATGACATGTGAGGGGAGGAGCTATATAGCAGCTCTGCTTGGGTGATCCTCTTGCAACTTCCTGTTGGGAAGGGGAATATATCCCATAAGTAATGGATGACCCGTGGACTGAATACACTTAACAAGAGAAATATCATTAGTGGCTTACATTAATCAGCATAGCCAAGATCATTCAGTGGACGGAGACCCACAATTGCTGTCTGTCGGCTAGCCACATTCCAGGAGTGGACAACCGGGGGAGTGGTAACTCCATCCGGAAGTGTTTTCCAGCTTGATTCTCAGATGGGGTCAGCTGGAATTGGACCTCATGGCATCTCGGCAGAATGCCAAGCTTCCGATGTATGGGTCAAGGGACCCTCAGGCTGTACTGATAGACACTCTGGCGGTACCTTGGAATTTCAGTCTCGCATTCCTTTTTCCTCCTTTTGCTGCTCGAATCAAGCAGGAGAGGGCGTCGGTGATCCTGAATGCACCGGCGTGGCCCCGCGGGATTTGGTATGCAGACCTTGTGGACATGTCATCCCTTTCACCTTGGAGATTTCCATTGAGGAAGGACCTTCTACTTCAAGGGTCCTTCCTTCATCCAAATCTAGTTTCTCTGAAGCTGACTGCTTGGAGTTTGATCTCTTAATTTTATCCAAATGTGGATTTTCGGAATCGGTCATTGAGATCATGATTCAGGCTAGTAAACCTGTAACTAGAAGGATTTACTTCAAGATATTGGTATGTATTCAAAGGCTACTCTTAGAGTAGAGTTAGGATTCCTAGAATTCTGTCCTTTCTCCAAGAAGGTTTGAAGAAGGGTTTATCGGCAAGTTCCCTAAAGGGTCAAATTTCTTCTTTGTCTATTTTGTTACATAAATGTCTGGCGGATGTCTCAGACGTACATTAGTTTTGTCAGGATCAGGCCTGTATTCCTCCCTAGATTCTTAATTTAGTTCTTAAGATTTTTCAAGGGGCTCTGTCTGAGCCGATGCATTCCTTAGATATTAAGTTGTTATCTTGTAAAGTTTTGTTTCTTATTAAGATTTCCTCTGCTCGTAGAGTGTCTCCTTACCTTATTTTTCATCGGATAAGGTGGTTTTACGTACCATGTTAAGGTTTTTTCCATAATGTAATTTCTGTCTGGAACATTAATCAGGAGATTGTTGTTCCTTCCTTGTGCCCTAATCCTCCTTCTTGGAAAGAACGTTTTTTGCACTATTTGGACGGGGTTTGTGTTAAAAAATTTTTACTTACAGGCGACTAAGCATTTTTGTAAGTCTTCTTCCTTATTTGTGGTTTTCTCCGGAAAACGTAAGGGACAGAAAGTTACGGCTGCTTTTCTTTCTTTATGGCCTATAAAATTGCTGGACAGCAACCTCCAGAGAGAGTTACGGCTCATTCCAAGAGGGCTGTTGATTTCTGATGGGCATTCAGAAGTAAAGCTTCTATGGAACAGATTTGCAAGGCTGCATCTTGGTCCTCTCTTCACTCTTCTTCAAAATTCTATAAATTTGACATTTTGGCCTCAGCTGAGGTCGTTTTTGGGAAAAAGGTTCTTCAAGCAGTGGTGCCTTCAGTTTAGGTTTCCTGTCTTGTCCCTCCCTTATCTGTGTATTCTAGCTTGGGTATTGATTCCCAACAGTAATTAATGATGATCCGTGGACTCATTGTGTCATTAGAAAGAAAACAAAATTGATGCTTACCTGATACATTTATTTTATTTCTTGATACGATGAGTCCACGGCCAGCCCTGTTTTTAAGACAGGTTGTTATGTGATAAACTTCAGACACCTCTGCACCTTGTTGCTGGGGTGGGAGGGAAGGGGAGGTGGGAGGGAAGGGAGGTGATATTTAACAGCTTGCTGTGGTGCTCTTTGCCGCCTCCTGCTGGGCAGGAGTGATATTCCCAACAGTAATTAATGATGATCCGTGGACTCATCGTGTCAAGAAATAAATAAATTTATCAGGTAAGCATAAATTTTGTTTTTTCTATTCCTGAGAATTGTAAGTGCACAATGCAAACCTTGCCAGCCTGACCCTGCCACATATCTGTTCCTGATTGGCCGGTGCAGAGATAAGATAAGGAATTGCATAAACATGGAGATTTTGCTAACAAAATAGCACGTCATCACTAGAATTATATCATACTGTTACTGGAGAATCCTGACAGAGACGTAATTATATTACATTTACTTACTTGTTCTTCCTATCCCCCCCCCCCCACCCCCCCCAGATTACATAACCACTAGCCACATTTTATCAGTTCATCCAACTCCTACTATTAGATATATCTCTACATTTATGGAGTATCTAACTATTATCACCCTAAGAATGTAATTCATTTATTTTCCATAAAAAACCTGGACCTCATAATATAACATCATTTTGGCTCTATATGTGCTTTATTGATTTATCTAAATGTCTTATGTACTATCTATACCACTAGATTATTATGATATATGTATGATTCATTCCATTCCTTAGAAAAATAATTTACTGCACATAACCTAGTTACTTCTGCTAAAATCATAGAAAACGCAGGCAGATTCTTCTTCCAAATACTGCCTGAGAACAAACAGCACACTCCGGTGCCATTTAAAATAACAAACTTTTGATTGAAGAAATAAACTAAGTATAAAAACACCACAGACCTTCTCACAACCTCCTATCTAGTTGAGTTGCAAGAGAATGACTGGGTATGACATGTGAGGGGAGGAGCTATATAGCAGCTCTGCTTGGGTGATCCTCTTGCAACTTCCTGTTGGGAAGGGGAATATATCCCATAAGTAATGGATGACCCGTGGACTGAATACACTTAACAGGTGATATTTAACAGCTTGCTGTGGTGCTCTTTGCCGCCTCCTGCTGGGCAGGAGTGATATTCCCAACAGTAATTAATGATGATCCGTGGACTCATCGTGTCAAGAAATAAATAAATTTATCAGGTAAGCATAAATTTTGTTTTTTCTATTCCTGAGAATTGTAAGTGCACAATGCAAACCTTGCCAGCCTGACCCTGCCACATATCTGTTCCTGATTGGCCGGTGCAGAGATAAGATAAGGAATTGCATAAACATGGAGATTTTGCTAACAAAATAGCACGTCATCACTAGAATTATATCATACTGTTACTGGAGAATCCTGACAGAGACGTAATTATATTACATTTACTTACTTGTTCTTCCTATCCCCCCCCCCACCCCCCCCAGATTACATAACCACTAGCCACATTTTATCAGTTCATCCAACTCCTACTATTAGATATATCTCTACATTTATGGAGTATCTAACTATTATCACCCTAAGAATGTAATTCATTTATTTTCCATAAAAAACCTGGACCTCATAATATAACATCATTTTGGCTCTATATGTGCTTTATTGATTTATCTAAATGTCTTATGTACTATCTATACCACTAGATTATTATGATATATGTATGATTCATGTAAAGGCCTACACTATGTGCAAATCCCTTTTTTTTTAGGATCATGCAACCGATACATTGTATTTGTTATATTATGTACTTTTGAAAACTTAATAAAAATTTACTTTAAAATAAAATGGCAGCAAGTCATGTGTACTCAAGTACCAAGTCTGGATTGGCTTTAAATAAGACAAGTGGTGGGTAGAATTCAACATTTGAAAAAAATGCAGCAAACAAGGTATTAAAAAATAGTCACATCCACCTAGTATGTTAATGTTAATTTATTGCAAAAAAAATATCTTATTACAAGATGTTTAATGGTCCTTTAAGTATGTTTTCACATATGTATTATATGATTGTGCAGTAAAGTTGAGTTAGCAATAACAAATTGCTGAGAGAAAACAATATTTTTTTTTATGCTCCTGTGTAAGTTATTTGTTTAATGCCTGTTCTTCTCTGTTTAACTCTCTTGTAGCTGGGACTCCAGAAGACAAGATGCGTCTCTTCCTGATATCTTATATCACATCTGTACAGCCACCATCTGAGGTACAGTAAACTGTATATTGTGCATGTACTTCTACTATGTAGCGGCTAATATTCATTACATCAGGGTTGTGTTTTGCTGTTTCACAAAATTATGGAACAGGAGTGTTAGTAGGATAACCTGATGTAACTCACAAATAAACACATTCATATCGATAGTTCTCACAATGCTAAAAGAAATTGCTATTAGATGATGTTTCCCTGTTGCTGCTCCATGCAGTACATATGTTTGTAGTTTATGTTTACTGTAGCCTTTTTTCTGTAGAGTGCAGTTTCTTACGCTGTTTGTACAAGCCCTATTGCATGGTCACCAGGCTTCTTTCAACATTGTATTCCTATTGGCTGACATTTATTTTCATGTGTTTATTTGAATTAAACAATCTCCCTTTGTGTTCAAAGACTTCGAAGGGGGAATGCATGTAAATATATTCCCAAATATTCTCCGTAGGATAAAAGCATATGGTCCTTCCGTACGGAGGGCTTCTTTCTGACACACAATCTCTGTTATGTTTGAAGCAGCTTGCAGCATCCTGTTTGTCATTGTGAGTTGAAGGCAGCATAGGAGTGCCTGGAATTCTAAGCACTTCAGAGACTGTGTTAAAGGGACATGAAACCCAAATTTTTTCTTTCATGGTTCAGATAGAGAATACAATTTTAAACAACATTCCAATTTACTTCTATTATCTAATTTGCATCATTTTTTAGATATCCTTTGTTGATGAAAGAGCCATTCAGATGGGTGAGCCAATCACACGAGGCATCTATATTCAGCTACCAATTAGCAGCTATTGAGCCTATCTAGATATGCTTTTAAATAAAGGATATCAAGAGAATTAAGTCAATTAGATAAAATAAGTAATTTGGAAAGTTGTATAAAATTGCATGCTCTTTCTAAATAATAAAAGAAAACATTTGGGTTTCATGTCCCTTTAAGCTACTGGAGGGCAGTGCTAGGGACTCTGACTTCCTCCCCAGCATACTTCAGATAATACCGAGATAATATCTGGTTTCTGATCTGTAATAAACCATAAAACTTTTTGTTGTGATTATGGTCATAGTCTGAATTCAGTTTCAATATGTGATTTGCAATATTTTTCTCAACACTTAAAGGGACATTAAAGTGCAAAAAGAAAATGCTTCAATGTGTTAAAATATTTTGTTTTACAAATATTCTGCATATTACTAATAAACCTCAGCAAAGGGGTTAAACACATAATTAAAGACCTCTTCAGAGCAGCAATGCACTGCTGAGATCTAACTGAATATCTGGTGCTGAAAATGATGATTTAGTCATGGCTAAACAAGGTTTCCTGCATTAATCCCTTTGTCTTTTTCTTTCAGACGGACTTAGAGCAGTATAAGAAGGCTCTTGAGGATGCAGGCTGCAGTTTGGAACCTTTAAACTATATTAGACAATGGAAGTAAGAATAATTTGTTTTATTTTTATTAATTTAAAACTTTTTTGTGATCTAAATTCATTTGCTACATGTAGCTATGGAGTTAAAATTATACTCTTCTAAATGTCTACACAGGGCATTTGCCAAGATGGCCTCTACACCTTCCAACTACGGGATTGGCACAACAAAATCCAAAGGGTATGATTTTTTTAAACAGTTTATTAATCTCATTATGACATAACTATTATCCTACTGTTTCCCTGCTACTTACTAAGCATCTTTCCCATATTGCATCAATAAAACAAAATCAAGGATGTTTCTTTATCTAGAAGCAATTGGAAAGTTTGATTGACAACTGCCTATGGGGACATTCTCACAAGAATGGAATGGAGATCTAAAGATTAGTGGGGTTAATCAAAAAGAATGTACACCAGGGCTTACAATGGCAGCCAGCTGTGTGCATTGCTACCATCACTAGTGCGGCGACATATTGGTCTGATGCTATTAGGAAAGAATCTCCCCTGGATGAAATCCAGGATAGGTAAAAGCTCTTACATTGGCTAATTCCTTTATTACGGATGCTTCCCTTCAAATTATCAATCTGGGAGCATTGATTTCAGGTTTCTCGGTTCTAGCTCACAGAGCCTTATGAGTCAAACCTTGGTCTGCGGATGTATCCTCTAAGTCTAAGCTTTTAGCGATTCCTTACAAGGGAAAATAATCCAAGAAGCCTGCTCTTGAATCAAAGATAACATGTAAGGTCTGCCCTCGATCCGGGACTGGATCTTGTAGGGGGCAGACTCCTTCGCTCAGGCTTAGGTTCGAGATGTTCAGGATCCCTGGGCAACCGAAATAGTGTCACAGGGATACAAACTAGAGTTCAGTTTGTCTCCCAGAGGCATTTTTCTGTTTTCAAGTTTATCTGTAGATCAGACAAAGGACAGGCGTTCTTACTTTGTATTAAAGACCTCTCCGACCTGGGGGTGTGAATTCCTGTTCCGAATCAGGAACAGGGTCTGGGATTTTGTTCCAATCTGTTTGTGGTTCCCAAAAGAGAGGGAATTTTTCAGGACAATTTTAGATCTTGAGTCTAATCAAATTTCTCAGAATACCGTCCTTCAAGATGGAAACTATTTGTTCCATTCTTCCTTCGATCCAAGAGGGTCAATTTATGACAACAGTGGATTTATAGGACGCGTACCTGCATGTTCCCATTCACAGGGATCATAACAATTTCCTAAGGGTTGCCTTTCTGGACAAACACTTTCAGTTTGTGGCTATTCTCTTCGGTCTTGCCACAGCTCCCAGAATTTTCACAAGGGTTCTAGGTTCACTGCTGGTGGGCTTCGGTTCCGGGGCATTACAGTGACGTCTTATCTAGATGACATCTTAGTCCAGGCGCCATCCTTTCAATAAGCCAGATCCCACAGGGACTGGGTGTTAGCCTTCCTGCGATCTCACGGGTGGAAGGTAAATTTGAAAAGGAGTTTCTTGGTCCCAAATACAAGGGTAATTTTATCGGGAAACATTATAGATTCCCTATCAATGAAGATTTTTCTGATCGTAGTCAGGAAATCAATGAGTTACGATACATGTCTAGCCCTTCAGTCCACTTCTTGGCCATCAGTAGCTCAGTGCATGGGGGTAATCAGACTGATGGTGGAGGCAATGGTCATCATTCCGTTTGCTCGGTTTTCTTCTCAGACCTCTGCAGTTAAACATTCTCGGGCAATGGAATAGAGATTATGCAAACTTGTCTCTTCAATTATTTCTCAGGAGACAAAGGACTCTCTACAATGGTGGTTGTCTCTAGATCATCTCTTACAGAGAACCTGCTTTCACGATCCATCTCGTGTGACTGTGACGACAGATGCCAGCCTTATAGGTTGGGGAGCAGTCTGGGGCTCACTAAAGGCTCAGAGCACATGGACTCAGTCAGAGTCTGTTCTACCCATACACCTTCTGGAACTATGAGTGATCTACAATGCTCTTCTGGCCTGGACCCAGTTAGCATCGGTACAGTTTATTAGTTTTCCAGTCGGACAACATAACGTCAGTGGTTTAAATCCATCATCAAGGAGGAACGAGAAGTTCCTTGGCGATGACAGAGGTATCTAAAATGCTTCAGTGGGCGGAGGCCCATTCTTGCTGCCTGTCAGCGATCCACAGTTCAGGGGTGGACTAACTGGGAGGCGGAGTTCCTGAGCAGGCAGACCTTTCATCTGGGGGAGTGGATACTCCATCCGGAAGTGTTCTCCAACCTGATTCTTGGACCTTCAATCTAGCATACCTGTTATCCTCCGGTTATTCTTCTTCCTCGAGTACCTGCTTGTTTCAAACAGGAAAGGTTCTCAGTGATTCTCATAACACCAGCCTGGCCTCGCAGGATTTGGTATGCAGATCTGGTGGAGATGACATCTCTTCCACATTGGAGATTTCCATTGCGGAAGGACCTTCTGATTTAGGGGCCTTCCTTCACCCAAATCTAGTTTCTCTGAAGCTGACTGCTTGGAGATTGAACGCTTGATTTTATCCAAGCGGGGGTTTTCTGATTCGGTCATAGAGACCATGATTCAGGCTTGTAAATCTGTAACTAGAAGGATGTACCATAAGATTTGGCGTAAATATGTTTATTGGTGAGAATCCCAGGGCTACTCATGGAGTAGAGTTAGGATTCCTAGGATTTTGTCTTTTGTCCAAGAAGGTTTAGAGAAAGGTTTATCGACGAGTCCCCTAAAGGGTCAAATCTCAGCTTTATCTATTTTATTTCTCTAACGTCTGGCGGATGTCCCAGTCTTTTGTAAGGCCTTGGTCAGGATCAGGCCTGTGTTCAAACCAGTTACTCCTCCATGGAGTCTAAATTTAGTTATCAATGTTCTTCAAGGGGCTTCGTTTGAGACTATGAATTCCTTAGATATTAGGTTGTTATCTTGGAAGTTTTGTTTCTTGTTGCTATTTCATCTGCTCGTTGAGTGTCAGAGCTCTCGGCATTGCAGTATGAGTCTACTTACTTTATTTTTTATTCGGATAAGGTAGTTTTTCGTACAAAATTAGGATTCCTTCCTAAAGTAGTTTCTGACCGGAACATTAATCAGGAGATTGTTGTTCTTTTCATGTGTCCTAATCTTTCTTCTCAGAAGGAACGGCTTCTGCACAATTTAGATGTGGTATGTGCGCTAAATTTTTACCTACAGGCGACTAAGGATTTTCATCAGTCTTCTGTCTTATTTATGGTTTTCTTGGGAAATCGTAAGGGACAGAAAGCTACGGCTACTTTTCTTTCTTTTTGGCTGATGAGCATCATACGTTTTGCATATGCGACTGCTGAACAGCAGCCTCCCGAGAGGGTTACGGCTCATTCCACGAGGGCTGTTGCTTCCTCATGGGCATTCAAAGATGAAGTTTCTGTGGATTAGATTTGCAGGGCTGCAACTTGGTCCTCTCATCACACTTTTTCCAAGTTTTTCAAATTTGACACTTCTGCCTCGGCTGAGGTCGCTTTTGGGAGAAAGGTTCTTCAAGCAGTGGGGCCCTCCGTTTAGGTTCCCTGTCTTGTCCCTCCCGTATCATCTGTGTACTCTAGCTTGGGTATTGAATCCCATTAGTAGTTAAGATGATCCGTGGACTTATTGTGTCTTAAAAAAGAAAAAAAAATTATGCTTACCTGATAAATTTATTTCTTTTTTGACACGATGAGTCCACGTCCCACCCTGTTCTTGTAAGACAGGTTGTTGGTTATTATAAACTTCAGACACCTCTGCACCTTGGCTTTTCCTTTCTCTTCCTAACTTTGGTCGAATGACTGGAGTGGGAGGGAAGGGAGGAGCTATTTAACAGCTCTGCTGCGGTGCCCTTTGCCTCCTCCTGCTGACCAGGAAGTGAATATCCCATTAGTAATTAAGATGATCCATGGACTCATCGTGTCAAAAAGTAAATAAATTTATCAGGTAAGCATAAATTTTCTTTTTTAGCTAGTCAGCATTATGCTCCTAGTCATCTTAGTTCTGCATTTTGTACATAGAAAACTGTACTGAGCTATTTAATATGTTCCTCTTAATTAGATGTATGTCTGGTAGTAGTGAGTTTGCAGTTTAATGGTGACATCACTACACTTTTGCAGTGAAAAGCCAGGGAGCATCTAATTAACTGGTATGGATGATGGACATCTGGCTGTGCACAGTGGTCTTGAGTCTCATGATAACAAATATATATTGTGCTTTGTTATATTATATTAGTTAAGCCTTTCCAAATGAACACCAATGAACATGTTTATTAGTTAAAAAAAATTGATTTTACTTTTGTATAAGAATTTTATCATAAGCATTTTCCCCCTTGAAACTGCTATTTTGAGGAAATTGGATATTTTGTTTAAATGTTATTTTTTCTTTTTTGTTAAATTTTGCAAGATGTCACAAACTGATTTTGCCTCTGATGTTACTGTAGGAACTAAGCTGCCTGAACACAATTATACCAAAGCTAAGTGTGTTTGTTGTAAATTAGCTGATCTTTTTTCTTCAGCTCAAATATGTGGCACTTGTTATGACAAATTATTACATGCTTTTAATGTTTCTATAAGTACAAATACATCTACTGTTATTCCTTCACAGTCTAATGTACATGATATTTCTGCAGAAATGAAAAACTATATTGCTACAGCGATAGAGAAGGCTTTGACTGCTATTCCGCCTTCAAATGAACGTAAAAAAGGTCTTTCCAAACTTGTCATAAATCTGATGAAATTTGTATTGACCGACAGCATACTGAAGTATCCTGTGCTGATGAGGATCTCTCTGGCTCAGAGGATCCTGCATCAGAGACTGAAATGGACAAATCTTCTTTTCTATATAAGATTGAATATATTCGTTCTTTATTAAAGGAAGTATTATTTACTTTGGGTATTGAGGAGTCTAGTCCTCTTGATAACAAAACTAGTGATAGTTTGAATTCTGTTTTTAAAACTTCTGAAGTTACTCCTGAAGTTTTTCCTATTCTAGATGCTATCTCTAATATGATTACTAAAGAATGGTCTAAGCCTGGTACTTCTTTTAACCCTTCTTCTAGGTTTAAGAAGTTGTATCCTTTACCTGTGGCCAATTTAGAGTTTTGGGGAAAAGTTCCTAAGGTTGATTGGGCTATTTCCACTCTTGCCAAACGTAATACTATTCCTATGGAAGTACTTCTTTAAGGATCCTTTAGATAGGAAGGTTGAATCTTAACTTAGAAGAGCATATTTACATACTGGCTATATTCTTAGACCTGCTATTTCTATGGCTGATGTTGCTGCTGCTGCTTCAACTTTTTGGTTGACAGCTTAGCACAGCAGTTGTCAATATTTTAGAACTCTGTGCTATTTTCAGAGCTCTTTAGGCTTGACCTCTATTGAAGAGAGAACTTTACATTCGTTTTCAGACAGACAATATCACAACAGTGGCATATTTCAATCATTAATGGGGAACTCGCAGTCCTTCAGCAATGAAAGAAGTATCTTGGATACTTTCTTGGGCGGAGTCGAACTCTTGTCAAATTTCTGCGATTCATATCCCAGGTGTAGACAATTGGGAAGTGGTTATCTCAGCCGTCAGACTTTACATCCGGGGAAGTGGTCTCTCCATCCAGATGTGTTTTTTCATCTTGCACATATGTGGGGTCCTCCAGAAATGGCCTCTTGTCTGAACAAGAAGCTTCCCAGATACCTTTCCAGGTCCAAGGATCCTCAGGCGGAGATGGTGGCTGTTTTAGCAGTTACTTGGTTTTACCAACCTGCTTACATTTTTCTGCCTCTGGTTGTTCTTCCAAGGGTGATCTCCAAGATTATAATGGAACAATCTTATGTGTTTCTGATAGCACCAGCATTGCCTCACAGGTTTTGGTATGCGGATCTTGTCCAGTTGCCAGCCTTGGCCACTTCCTTTAAGGCCAGACCTTCTGTCTCAAGGGCTGTTTTTCCATCAGGATCTCAAATCTCTAAATTTGAAGGCATGGAAATTTAACGCTTAGTGCTTAGTCATAGAGGTTTCTCTGACTCAGTAATTAGCACTATGATACAGGCTCGTAAGTCTGTTTCAAGGAAGATTTATCATCGGGTTTGGAAAACCTATATTTTATGGTGTTCCACTCATGATTATTCTTGACATTCTTACAGAATTCCTAGGATTTTACAGTTTCTTCAGGATGGGTTGTCTGCAAATACTTTGAAAGGACAAATCTCTGCTCTTTCTGTCTTATTTCATAGAAAGATTGCTAAGCTTCCTGATATTCACTGTTTTGTTCAGGCTTTGATTCGTATCAAACCTGTAATTAAATCTATTTCTACTCCTTGGAGTCTTAATTTGGTATTAAAGATTTTACAGGCTCCTCCTTTTGAGCCTATGCATTCTCTGAATATTAAATTACTTTCTTGGAAAGTGTTATTTCTTTTGGCTATCTCTTCTGCTAGAAGAGTTTCTGAATTGTCTGCTCTCTCTTGTGAGTCTCCTTATCTGATTTTCCATCAAGATAAAGTTGTTTTGCAGACTTTGTTTAAATTTTTGCCTAAACTTTATTTTTTATTTAATTTCTCAGTGGATATAGCGGTTTTTAGTTTATCCCTCCCTCTCTAGTGACTCGTGGACTTCCACATCTTGGGTATTATATCCCATACGTCACTAGCTCATGGACTCTTGCCACTTACATGAAAGAAAACATAATTTATGTAAGAACTTACCAGATAAATTCATTTCTTTCATAGTGGCAAGAGTCCATGAGACCCACCCTATTTTTTTGTGGTTATAATTTTTTTGTATAAAGCACATTATTTTTCCAGTTCCTCTTTTTGTATGCTTTTTACTCCTTTTTTACACCTCAATACTTGGCTATACGTTAACTGAGGTATGAGTGAGGTGGGAGGTGTATTTATAGGCATTTTGAGATTTGGGCAACTTTGACCCCTCCTGGTAGGAATGTATATCCCATACGTCACTAGCTCATGGACTCTTGTCACTATGAAATAAATTAATTTATCAGGTAAGTTCTTACGTAAATTATGTTATATATATATATAGGAATATATATTTAACAATACAAAGAACATTTTCTACTATGTGAACAACATGGGAATGTAGACCATTTACATTAAATAAACAGTAAAAAAATGTAAAATATAAAAATTGATTAAAAGTGCTTAATCAAGTTTTAAAGTGGAAAGGGCTCCAAAATTTATAAACGTGTGTGTATATATGTGTTTAAATGTCTATGTATGTATATACATATATACAAACATAGAGACATTTATACATATATATATAGTAGCTTAATTTTCATGGATATTAGTTAATCTGCTGGGAGTCAATCAGTTAAAGGGATATGAAACAGTGCTCCTTTAGTAAAACAAATATGTTAAATCAAAGTAAACAAAAAAATAAACAGATTGTGTTAAACACAGCAAACAACTTACCTTTTTTTCCTTGCAAAATAAACAGTTAAAGGAACACTGAACCCAATTTTTTCATTTTGTGATTCAGATAGAGCATGACATTTTAAGCAACTTTCTAATTTACTCCTATTATCAAATTTTCTTCATTATCTTAGTATCTTTATTTGAAATGCAAGAATGTAAGTTTAGATGCCGGCCCATTTTTGGTGAACAACCTGGCTTGTACGTGCTGATTAGTGGATAAATTCAACAACCAATAAAAAAAAGTGCTGTCCAGAGTCTGAACCCATTAAAGCTTAGATGCCTTCTTTTTCAAATAAAGATAGCAAGAGAACTAGGAAAAAATGATAATAGGAATAAATTAGAAAGTTGCTTAAAATTGTATGCTCTATCTGAATTACAAAAGAAAAAATTTGGGTTCAGTGTCCCTTTAAAAAATGTCTCCGTGTAGCCACTGCCTGCAGTAAGACAAGAGAACTACCATTACAGAACTTAAGTTCTGCTGTCAAATGATTTTGTAGCAAACGTCCTCTACTGAGCATTGGCAATAAACTGACTTCAGCTTTTTTAGAAGTCTCCTAGCTACACTTCAAAGGCAAAGCTGCTCCTGTAGAGACCATAGCCTCCGTAAAGTAAGAAAGAAAAGCTAAAATCCTTTTAAAATGATGTATAATAAATACTGAAATTATTTATTTTAAAGGGCCATAATACCCAAATGTTTAAACACTTGAAAGTGATGCAGTATAGCTGTAAAAAGCTGACTAGAAAATATCTCCTGAACATCTCTATGTAAAAAAGAAAGATTTTTTACCTCAAAAGTTCCTCAGTAGCCACCTCCCATTGTAAAGGATTTCTAAGCAGCATTTTAATGTGTCTGTCCTGGGACAGCTTAGGGGATGAGCCTCGTGCACTCTCATATTATTTCCCTTTTCAGCTTACTATGAAATCTCATGAGAGTTAAGTCAAATCTCATGAGATCACAGTAAAATAGTACATGACCTCAGCACTGCTGATGCTGATTGGCTGCTGTTCATTTCTTAATTTTTTTTATTTTTTTACCTGCAGCTGGGAGCAGCTGAGCATAACTTTTTACACAGAACTTACTCTGCTGAGCTGAGGAGATTGTGAGGTAAAATATATTCCTTTTTTACATAGAGATGCTCAGGTGATATTTTCCTGTCAGCTTTTTACAGTTATACTGCATCAGTTTCAAGTGATTTAGCATATGAGTATTATGTCCCTTTAAATATAACCCACTGCATGTCATACAAGACCACTTGACCTCACATGCACTACTAGACTCCTGGTCCACACTATATGGACAGACATCAGATACTACATTCTACTCCTCAGCACACAAACAATACACCAGAATAGATTATATCTACACTAGCCAAGTTTTACAACCTCTCTATAACAGGTCGACAATCCACCCTTGTGTATGGTCTGACCATTCTATGCTGATGCTGCACTTGGATGGATTTGTTGACACGGGCAGATCCCGGACATGGACATATGACCCCACACAGTTGAAGGACCCCCTACTTAAAGAAAAACTTAGCAACTCACTAAAGGAATTCTGGGACATAAATAAAGGGTCCACGACTAATCCTATCTCCCCCTGGGCAGCCCACAAGACATACCTCAGGGGTCTTCTCATCCGAGAAAAGGCAATACGAAACAAAAAACATAGAACATTACTCTCACAACTCCACAATGAAATTAAAGATCTAGAAACCAGGCACAGACTTACTCAAAGCAAGGACATATTAGCCTCCCTAGAAACCAAAAGATCCCATTTAGCTAATCTTCTAAAAGAATTCTCCACTAGAGCAATTCAGAAGCTTGACACACAATACTACATATATGCCAATAAACCGGATAGGTTCTTAGCTCATAAATTAAGAGAACGATGCAAAGCTTCTACCATTATGTCCATATTACTCCCGACTGGCGTTTCGTTATCTCATCCTCAACACATAGCGGAGACCTTTGCAGACTTCTATGGGAAACTTTGACGGAAACAAGGTATCACACACACAATCAGTAGCCTTACAGACCGCAAACTTCTTGGAGGAAACAGAGCTAAATTCCCTTTCGGAAGAAGATTTAAATATCTTAAATTCCCCGGTGACTAGAGAGGAAGTTTTAGGCGTAATAAGAGACCTCAAATCGGGGAAAGCCGCAGGGCCAGACGGGTTCGCCAGTGAATACTATAAAACCTTCAAAGGATTACTAGTACCACACCTCACTGATTTCTGCAATTATATACTAGAAGGCCACACCATTCCAAACGACCTTTTGCAAGCCAGAATAGTGGTAATACCGAAACCTGGGAAGAATCATAAGCTTTGCTCTAGTTACCGACCTATTTCACTTATCAATCAAGATCTAAAGATCTTTACTAAAATACTGGCTAACCGGTTGAAAGTCATATTACCAAAGTTAATCCATTTAGACCAAGTGGGGTTTGTCAAAGATAGGGAGGCCCCTGACAATGTACGTCGACTTTTAGACATTATAGATTATGTGGGAGTGAAACGGGTGCCTTCTCTGCTCCTAGCGTTGGATGCGGAGAAGGCATTCGACAGAGTAGATTGGGACTACATGAAAGCAGTCTTACTCCAAATGGGATTCGGGGGTGCATTTATCAAAGCAATAAATATGATTTACTCAACCCCCTCAGCTCAAGTCTCCATATCAGGTTATAAATCTAACTCATTCCCCATATTAAATGGTACTAGACAGGGGTGCCCCCTGTCTCCCCTCATTTTCGCACTCTGCATAGAGCCCCTAGCAGCCAAAATTAGACAGACCATGGATATCTCAGGAATCACGATTAAAGACCAGGAATACAAATTAACACTCTTCGCAGACGATATTTTACTTACACTAACTAGACCTCTCATCTCCCTACCTAACCTATACAAAACCCTAGAGGAATTCTCCCAGATCTCAGGTTACAAAGTTAACCTTGATAAATGTGAAGCGATGTCGCTAGGTCTCCCACAACACACCAAAAAATTAATAGAATCCAACTTCGACCTAGCTTGGACTACTCACTCCCTCAAATATCTGGGAATCCATCTGACTCCCCAAATCAACCAATTATATAAATATAATTATGACGTCATATATAGAAATATTAGGAAAGATCTGAATAAGTGGAAGACGTACAATTTCTCGTGGATGGGCAGACTGGCGACAATTAAGATGACTGTTTTACCCCGCCTTCTATATCTTTTCAGGACACTTCCCATAGAGGTCCCGATACTAGATTTAAAAAAGTTACAAGCGGAACTAATTGCGTTCATTAGAGGGAAGAAAACAGCCAGGATCCCAACCTCATTAATTACAAAACACAGGACACTAGGAGGCATAGGAGCCCCCAACTTATTAGAATATTATAGAGCTTCAAGGCTAGCACAAACACTACTCTTAGGAATCAGAGAGAAACTGGTCCTCTGGACCAAATTGGAGGCAGATCTAGGGGGATCCACTCATGCAGATGACATTCTATGGCAAAAAACTCACCCCGGACACACCACCAACAGATATCGCTCACACATACTGGATCACACTAAACACCTATGGTCTCTACTAACAAAACAACAGAAGATATTACCTTCTCAAACAATTATGTACCCACTCAGATGCATCCTTTCTAGCGAAGTCTGTACTGTAGTGGATAAGTGGGCAAACAAGGGCCTGTATAGGGTAGCAGATTGGCTGGAGGGGGGTAAATCCAAGACATTCACACAAATTCAGGAACAAATAGCCCCACTAAAACTTTTATGGTTCCAATATCTTCAGGTTAATTCAGCTATTCAACAATATCTAAAATCAAATAGAACCAACACACTCACGGCCATAGAAAACTTAATACGATCGACATATAGACCCAAAAAGATGATTTCCAGACTATACCTAGAGATTCAAGCACTAAACAATGCTACTAAACCCACATTAGCCACGACATGGGAAGCCGACCTAGATATCAACAAACATAAAGAGACATGGGATGAAATATTTCACTCAGCCTGTTCGGGGCTTTTAAGCGCAAACTTACGGGAAAACACTATTAAAACTATGTATAGATGGTACCTAACCCCGATTAGAACTCAACACATGTCCCTCACCAACAATAGACTCTGTTACAGAGGATGTGGGGAAATTGGTTCATACCGCCATATGTGGTGGGACTGCAATATAATCCAGCCCACATGGGATCATCTATCCTACCTTCTGGGTACGGTCCTAGAGGAGAGAATCCAACTCACTCCAGCACAAGCACTCCTCCACGAACCCCTCCCTCGATTTAATAAACACATAAACACCTTCATTAAGATCACCTGCACGGTGACTAGAATGAGTATACTGGAAAACGAAGGCCCCCCCATGGGAGGAAGTGAGGAACAAGATCTCGTTAACCCATCGTATGTATGAGTCTGCATCACACATCCTAGATACACAAACACAATTTGAGAAAGTCTGGTTCTACTGGACACTAAACAGAAACTTAGCTGTATAGCTATTTCTCTTGAGATAGCACAGACACACAGAACACAGTAAATACATTGCTCAGAGGGGGGGGGGGGGTCTCCGGATGTCCTAACCTAACCTTGTCCTATCATTTCTAGCCTTCTGTCTTATGCTTTACTCTCCGTGTATTTACCCGACATAATTCCGGATTACTTGACTAGAATTATACACAAGAACAACGGGTATAACTACACTCTATATTTTTTATCCTTTACTTTTTCATCTTTCATCTTACCCTACTTCTCATTCCTCCTTTTTTTTATTGAACACAAGAACTAAGAGTTATCTGGTCTTATTATTATATCTTCTCAAGATGGTTTGGCCCTATTATCTAACAAGTAGTACCAGGGGTTGATGGGGACCTGATACCCTAGGCAGCTCTTACAATGATATCTACATCGGCCATTCCGTTTCTTCCTGTTACTGTTGAATCTTGAAGACCTTTGTTGTAGTCATTCTAAATGATTTCTGTCTTGTTTTTTATTTGTAAAATCAATAAAAACAATTTAAACATAAATATAACCCACTGCTTAGTGCTTTTTTATTACAACAACAAAACAGACTGCTTTATATCCCTTTAAGGTGTTTTTGTGTAGTACCACAGAGAGCATGTGTTTGTGTTTACAATCCTTATTAAAAGGTCATAGAAATTGTTTATATGTTTAGCGAGACTTTGCTGCCCTTGGTTAACTGTGACACCTTCACCTATAAGTAACCTTTAGAAACGTATTGGCTTTCATTGTGCTGTCAGCAGCTTGAATACACAGTGCCTGTAAACCCTACGCTGAGAAGGTACAGAGTCTGCCAGCACCAATACTAAGTAGCATTTTCACCTCCAGATGGTCTCTTCTCTCAACCCTACATTAATAGCTGATCCCTTCAATCCTACTGTTTTATGTATTCTGATATACCTGTGTACTGCAGTGTGGGGATCCTGACAACAGGGGGCATCACTTTATTCTGTACTCTTTTTGTGTGTTTCCAGCTTACTCTCCAGAGTCATGAATACTGGATCACAGTTTGTCATGGAGGGGGTGAAAAATCTGGTCCTAAAACAGCAGGTAACCTGTCCCAGAACTAAGAAGGCATTTGGCAAAGGTCTGTCCATCTAACTTAGCTTGGCAGCAGCTGGTTTATTGCTAGGCTGTAAGACTCAAGCTTATATCAGAGTGCAGCAGGTACAGCTAGAAGTGCTCCTCCACATGGTGCATAAATATATGGTCCATAATAAATTAATTGATGGTAAGGAGTTTAAAGGGACAGGAAAGTCAAAATTACACTTGCATGATTCAGATAGAGCATTACATTTTAAGATACTTTTAAATTCACTTCTATTTTCAAATGTGCTTTGTTCTCTTCCTATCCCTTGTTGAAAAAGAATATGCACATATCCTACACTAGTGAGAGTTATCTGCTGATTGGTGCCTGCGCACATTTGTCTCTTCTGCCTGTTTTCCAGCAAATGATAACAAGAGAATGAAGCAAATTTGATAATAGAAGTAAATTGGAAAGTTGATAAAAATTGTATGTTCTATCCAAATCACGAAATAAAATGTTAGGGTTTCCATTCCATTTAAGCAGTCAAACTGTATGTTCAGTGTTTGGTTGGCATTATTTGCATGTTCAGAGTGAAAAAAGAACAATTCCAACTCCTTACCTTCCGTCTGTCTCCTCTATCCTGTTTATTTTGGCTACTAAAAACAGGGAGCTTTGTGAATGTGTTTTGAATATTTGATATAAGATCTGGGTGCAGAGTGTTCTTTCACCTGCTGAGTTTGAGTGTGTAATATTACTAAAAGGGCAATATAAAAACTAAATTTAGAATGTATATTTTGCTGCTGCAGCATCCCCCTCCTTTACCCATTTTATTCCTAGACTTCAGGCTGTTTAATCTCTGCGGGAAGAATCACTGTGCTTCAGCTTTATGCTGTAGGATTCCCCATTGTTACTACAATGTGTGTGTGCTGTAGGAATCTAATGCTTATATGAGTGTTAGTCTTAGGCAGAGATAGTAAGACATACTCGTAATACATGCTTTTCCTATGGAATTTAATCACATTTATGACCATAGTAACTTGTTCGTTAAAAATTCTTCCAGATAAAAAATGACCATATAACATCTCTGTTTTTTTAACTTATATTTTCTTACAGAACTTGCCAGTCACTCGAGTACTTGACAGTTTGATGGAAGTGAAATCCAACCCGGTAAGAAGCAGCAGAGGACACATTCAATATGGGGTTGCCTTTAGTTGTAAATATGCTATTATATGCTATTCTGTGCCTTCCATTTTCAATTGCTGTTGCCAGATTCTTTTAACTACTCAGCACCTGCATTGATAGGGTTTTGTAACACACACTGCATTTTCTGAGCAGGTGCCAGTATATTTATCCCTGCAGAGATAATATAGAAATAACATAATTTATGTAAGAACTTACCTGATAAATTCCTTTCTTTCATGTTAGCAAGAGTCCATGAGCTAGTGACGTATGGGATATACATTCCTACCAGGAGGGGCAAAGTTTCCCAAACCTTAAAATGCCTATAAATACACCCCTCACCACACCCACAATTCAGTTTAACGAATAGCCAAGAATTGGGGTGATAAAAAAGGAGCGAAAGCATCAAAAAAATTTAAGGAATTGGAATAATTGTGCTTTATACAAAAAAATAACCACCACAAAAAAAAAAAAAAAAAAAAGGGTGGGTCTCATGGACTCTTGCTAATATGAAAGAAAGGAATTTATCAGGTAACTTCTTACATAAATTATGTTTTCTTTCATGTAATTAGCAAGAGTCCATGAGCTAGTGACGTATGGGATAGTAGATACCCAAGATGTGGAACTTCCACGCAAGAGTCACTAGAGAGGGAGGGATAAAATAAAGACAGCCAATTCCGCTGAAAAAAATCAAAAAGTTTTAATCTTATAATGAAAAAAACTGAAATTATAAGCAGACGAATCAAACAAAAACAACTGCCTGAAGTACTTTTCTACCAAAAACTGCTTCAGAAGAAGAAAACACATCAAAATGGTAGAATTTAGTAAAAGTATGCAAAGAAGACCAAGTTGCTGCTTTGCAAATCTGATCAACAGAAGCTTCATTCCTAAAAGCCCAGGAAGTAGAGACTGACCTAGTAGAATGAGCTGTAATCCTTTGAGGCGGGGACTTACCCGACTCCACATAAGCATGATGAATCAAAGACTTTAGCCAAGACGCCAAAGAAATG
This sequence comes from Bombina bombina, assembly GCF_027579735.1. Classification (NCBI taxonomy): domain Eukaryota; kingdom Metazoa; phylum Chordata; class Amphibia; order Anura; family Bombinatoridae; genus Bombina; species Bombina bombina. The sequence continues at coordinate 254,357,950 of NC_069499.1, read as the reverse complement.
GCAGAAGCCTTCTGACCTTTCCTGGAACCAGAAAAGATAACAAATAGACTAGAAGTCTTTCTAAAATCTTTAGTAGCTTCAACATAATATTTTAAAGCTCTAACTACATCCAACGAATGTAATGACCTTTCCTTAGAATTCTTAGGATTAGGACATAATGAAGGGACAACAATTTCTCTACTAATGTTGTTAGAATTCACATCCTTAGGCAAAAATTGAAATGAAGTACGCAACACCGCCTTATCCTGATGAAAAATCAGAAAAGGAGATTCACAAGAAAGAGCAGATAACTCAAAGACTCTTCTGGCAGAAGAGATAGCTAAAAGGAACAATACTTTCCAGGAAAGTAATTTAATGTCCAGAGAATGCATAGGCTCAAAAGGAGGAGCCTGTAAAGCTGACAAAACCAAATTAAGACTCCAAGGAGGAGAGATTGGCTTAATGACAGGTTTGATACTTACCAAAGCCTGTACAAAACAACGAATATCGGGAAGATGAGCAATCTTTCTGTGAAAAAGAACAGAAAGAGCAGATATTTGTCCTTTCAAGAAATTTGCAGACAAACCTTTATCCAAACCATTCTGAAGAAATTGTAAAATTCTAGGAATTCTGAAAGAATGCCAGGAGAATTTATGAGAAGAACACCAAGAGATGTAAGTCTTCCAAACCCGATAATAAATCTTTCTAGAGACAGATTTTCGAGCCTGTAACATAGTATTAATCACTGAGTCAGAGAAACCTCTATGACTAAGAATTAAGCGTTCAATTTCCATACCTTCAAATTTAGTGATTTGAGATCCTGATGGAAAAAAGGACCTTGAGATAGAAGGTCTGGTCTTAACGGAAGTGTCCAAGGTTGGCAACTGGCCATCCGAACGAGATCCGCAAACCAAAACCTGTGTGGCCATGCTGGAGCCACCAGCAGTAAACATGAGTGCTCCATTAGAATTTTGGAGATTACTTTCTGAAGAACTAGAGGCGGAAAGATATAAGCAGGATGATAATTCCAAGGAATTGAAAACGCATCCACTGCTTCCGCCTGAGGATCCCGAGATCTGGATAGATACCTGGGAAGTTTGTTCAAATGAGAGGCCATCAGATCTATTTCTGGGAGACCCCAGATTTGCACAATCTGTAGAAAAATCTCTGGATGAAGAGACAATTCGCCCGGATGTAACGTCTGGCGACTGAGATAATCCGCTTCCCAATTGTCTACACCTGGGATGTGAACCGCAGAAATTAGACAGGAGCTGTATTCCGCCCATACCAGTATCCGAGATACTTCTCTCATAGCTTGAGGACTGTGAGTCCCACCTTGATGATTGACATATGCCACGGTCGTGACATTGTCTGTTTGAAAACAAATAAACGATTCTCTCTTTAGAAGAGGCCAGAACTGAAGAGCTCTGAAAATCGCACGGAGTTCCAAAATGTTGATTGGTAATCTCGCCTCCTGAGATTCCCAAACCCCCTGCGCCGTCAGAGATCCACATACAGCTCCCCAACCTGAAAGAGTTGCATCTGTTGAGATCACAGTCCAGGTTGGACGAACAAAAGAGGCCCCCTGAATTAAACAATGGTGATCCATCCACCAAGTTAGAGATGATCGAACATTGGGATTTAAGGATATTTTTTGTGATATCCTTATATAATACCTGCACCACTGGTTCAGCATACAAAGCTGAAGTGGTCTCGTATGAAAACGAGCAAAAGGGATCGCGTCCGAAGCAGCAGTCATGAGACCTAAAATCTCCATGCATAATGCTACCAAAGGGAACAATTGAGACTGAAGGTTTCGACAGGCTGAAACCAATTTCAGACGTCTCTTTTCTGTCAGAGACAAAGTCATGGACACTGAATCTATTTAGAAACCTAAAAAGGTTACTCTTGTCTGAGGAATCAAAGAACTTTTTGGTAAATTGATCCTCCAACCATGTCTTTGAAGAAACAACAAAAGTTCATTCGTGTGAGATTCTGCAGAATGTAAAGACTGAGCAAGTACCAAGATATCATCCAAATAAGGAAATACCGCCATACCCTGTTCTCTGATTACAGAGAGAAGAGCACATAGAACCTTCGAAAATATCCTTGGCGCAGTTGCTAGACCGAATGGAAGGGCAATAAATTGGTAATGCTTGTCTAGAAAAGAGAATCTCAGAAACTGGTGGTGATCTGAGTTAATAGGAATATGCAGGTATGCATCCTGTAAGTCTATTGTTGACATATAATGCCCTTGCTGAACAAAAGGCAGAATAGTTCTTATAGTCACCATTTTGAATGTTGGTATCCTTACATATCGATTCAATATTTTTAAATCCAGAACTAGTCTGAAAGAATTCTCTTTCTTTGGCACAATGAATAGATTTGAATAAAACCCCAGACCCTGTTCCAGAACTGGAACTGGCATAATTACCCCAGTTAACTCTAGGTCTGAAACACATTTCAGAAACGCCTGAGCCTTCACTGGGTTTACCGGAATGCGTGAGAGAAAAAATCTTCTCACAGGTGGTCTTACCTTGAAACCTATTCTGTACCCTAGAGAAACAATGTTCTGAATCCAAAGATTGTGAATCGAATTGCTCCAAACATCTTTGAAAAATCGTAACCTGCCCCCTACCAGCTGCGCTGGAATGAGGGCCGCACCTTCATGCGGATTTAGGAGCAGGTTTTGACTTTCTGAAAGGCTTGGATTTATTCCAGACTGGATTAGGTTTCCAACCGGAAACCGTTCCTTTAGGAGAAGGGTCGGGCTTTTGCTCTCTATTTTGACGAAAGGAACGAAAACGTTTAGCAGCCCTAAAATTACTTTTTGATTTTTTGCCTTGGGGCAAAAAGGCACCCTTCCCTCCAGTAACAGTTGAAATTATCGAATCCAACTGAGAACCAAACAACTTATTGCCTTGGAAGGAGAGAGAAAGCAAAGTTGACTTAGAAGTCATATCTACATTCCAAGATTTAAGCCATAAAGCTCTTCTGGCTAAAATAGCTAAAGATATATACCTGACATCAATTCTAATGATATCAAAAATGGCATCACAGACAAAGTTATTAGCATGTTGAAGAAGTTTAACAATGCTATATGCATTATGATCTGTTACTTGTTGCGCTAAAGTCTCCAACCAAAAAGTTGAAGCTGCAGCAACATCAGCCAAAGATATAGCAGGTCTGAGTAAATTGCCTGAACATAAATAAGCTTTTCTTAAAAAAGATTCAATCTTTCTATCCAAAGGATCTTTAAACGAAGTGCTATCTGCCGTAGGAATAGCAGTATGTTTAGCAAGGGTAGAGATAGCTCCATCGACTTTAGGGATTTTATCCCAAAACTCCAATCTATCAGATGGCACAGGGTACAATTTCTTAAACCTTGGAGAAGGAGTAAATGAAGTACCCAAACTATCCCATTCCCTAGCAATCGCATCTGAGATAGCATCAGGAACTGGAAAAACTTCCGGAATTAACACATGAGGCTTATAAACTGAATTTAAACGTTTAGCAGTTTTAGTATCAGGACGACTGGATTCCTCCATATCTAATGCAATCAAAACTTCTTTTAGTAATGAACGAATAAACTCCATTTTAAATAAATATGAGGATTTATCAGAGTCAATATCTGTAGTAGAATCTTCTGATCCAGAAAAAACCTCATCAGAATCAGATAAGTCAGAATGATGACGGTCACCTACAAACTCATCTGAAATTTGAGAAGTCTTGAAAGACCTTTTACGTTTATTGGAAGGAGGAATAACAGACAGAGCCTTCCTAATAGATTTAGAAACAAATTCTTTTACATTAACAGGAACATCATGAACATTAGATGTTGAAGGAACAACAAAAGGTAAAGGATTATTACTAATGGAGACACAATCAGCATTGGAAAGTTTATCATGACAGCTTTCACAAACTACAGCTGGAGGAATAGATACCACAAGTTTACAACATATGCACTTAACTTTGGTAGGACCAGCATCAGGCAAAGTCTGTTCATTAGTAGATTTTGATCCAGGGTCGGGATGAGACATCTTGCAATATGTAATAGAAAAAACAACATATAAAGCAAAATTATCAAATTCCTTAAATGACAGTTTCAGGAATGGGAAAGAATGCGAAAAAAAAAAAAAAGCTTCTAGCAACCAGAAGCAATGAAGAGAAATGTTTAAATAATGTGAGTAAAAGAGACGGCCCATTTTTTTGGTGCCAAAAAATGTCTAAATACGCATGCGTAATAGAATACAACTTCCGGTAAAAAATTACTGCGCCGGAAGTGACGAGAATTTTTAGCGCCAAAAAAAGAACTCGCCAAAAAATATTGAAATAAAAAGGAACATTTCCCGCCCCCGCGAGCTTAACAGCACACAGGAAAAAATGGCCAAATGAAAAAAAAATTTCAAGGTAAGAAAAAATAATTAAATGCATTATCCCAATAATGAAACTGACAGTCTGATAAGGAATACCATTTATCCTGAATCAAGGCAAATATAAGTTTATAGACATATATTTAGAACTTTACATATAAAGTGCCCAACCATAGCGCAGAGTGTCACAAAGAATAAAACATACTTACCCCAGGACACTCCTCCACATAAAGCGGATAGCCAAACCAGTACTGAAACGAGAATCAGTAGAGGTAATGGTATATAAGAGTATATCGTCGATCTGAAAAGGGAGGTAGGAGAAGAAATCTCTACGACCGATAACAGAGAGCCTATTAAAACGATCTCCTAGAGGTAGACCATTGTTCTCGAATAGGCAATATTCTCTTCACATCCCTCTGACATTCGCTGCACTCTGAGAGGAAAACCGGGCTTCCATCTGTTGCGAAGCGCATATCAACGTAGAATCTAAGCACAAACTTACTTCACCACCTCCACGGGAGTCAAAGTTTGTAAAACTGAATTGTGGGTGTGGTGAGGGGTGTATTTATAGGCATTTTAAGGTTTGGGAAACTTTGCCCCTCCTGGTAGGAATGTATATCCCATACGTCACTAGCTCATGGACTCTTGCTAATTACATGAAAGAAATAGTATTTTAATGGCAGATGTAATTTTCTCCAACATAGGTGTGTCCGGTCCACGGCGTCATCCTTACTTGTGGGATATTCTCTTCCCCAACAGGAAATGGCAAAGAGCCCAGCAAAGCTGGTCACATGATCCCTCCTAGGCTCCGCCTTCCCCAGTCATTCTCTTTGCCGTTGTACAGGCAACATCTCCACGGAGATGGCTTAGAGTTTTTTGGTGTTTAAATGTAGTTTTTATTCTTCAATCAAGAGTTTGTTATTTTAAAATAGTGCTGGTATGTACTATTTACTCTGAAACAGAAAAGAGATGAAGATTTCTGTTTGTAAGAGGAAAATGATTTTAGCAACCGTTACTAAAATCGATGGCTGTTTCCACACAGGACTGTTGAGAGGAATTAACTTCAGTTGGGGGAAACAGTGAGCAGACTTTTGCTGCTTGAGGTATGACACATTTTGTAACAAGACTTGGTAATGCTGGAAGCTGTCATTTTCCCTATGGGATCCGGTAAGCCATTTTTATTAAATAAGAATAAAGGGCTTCACAAGGGCTTTAAAGACTGGTAGACATTTTTCTGGGCTAAAACGATTGATTTATAAGCATTTTTAATAGTTTATAGCTTTGAGGAGTTATTTTATTCTTGGGAATTATGTTAAATAACCGGCAGGCACTGTATTGGACACCTTTTTCACTGGGGGCCTTCTCTAATCATAGGCAGAGCCTCATTTTCGCGCCACTAATGCGCAGTTGTTTTTGGGAAGCAAGGCATGCAGATGCATGTGTGAGGAGCTCAGATACATGGAAAAAGCTTACTGAAGGCGTCATTTGGTATCGTATTCCCCTCTGGGCTTGGTTGGGTCTCAGCAAAGCAGATACCAGGGACTGTATAGGGGTTAAATATAAAAACGGCTCCGGTTCCGTTATTTTAAGAGTTAAAGCTTTCAAATTTGGTGTGCAATACTTTTAAGGCTTTAAGACACTGTGGTGAAATTTTGGTGAATTTTGAACAATTCCTTCATACTTTTTCACATATTCAGTAATAAAGTGTGTTCAGTTTAAAATTTAAAGTGACAGTAACGGTTTTATTTTAAAACGTTTTTTGTACTTTGTTATCAAGTTTATGCCTGTTTAACATGTCTGAACTATCAGATAGACTATGTTCTGTATGTGAGGAAGCCAAGGTTCCTTCTCATTTAAATAGATGTGATGTATGTGACACAAAATTTAGCGAAAATGATGCCCAAGATGATTCCTCAAGTGAGGGGAGTAAGCATGGTACTGCATCATCCCCTCCTTCGTCTACGCCAGTCTTGCCCACACAGGAGGCCCCTAGTACATCTAGTGCGCAAATACTCCTTACTATGCAACAATTAACGGCTGTAATGGATAATTCTATCAAAAACATTTTAGCCAAAATGCCCACTTATCAGCGAAAGCGCGACTGCTCTGTTTTAGAAAATACCGAAGAGCATGAGGACGCTGATGATAATGGTTCTGACATGCCCCTACACCAGTCTGAGGGGGCCAGGGAGGTTTTGTCTGAGGGAGAAATTTCAGATTCAGGGAAAATTTCTCAACAAGCTGAACCTGATGTGATTACATTCAAATTTAAATTGTAACATCTCCGCGCTCTGCTTAAGGAGGTGTTATCTACTCTGGATGATTGTGACAATTTGGTCATTCCAGAGAAATTATGTAAGATGGACAAGTTCCTAGAGGTCTCGGGGCCCCCCGAAGCTTTTCCTATACCCAAGCGGGTGGCGGACATTGTAAACAAAGAATGGGAAAGGCCCGGCATACCTTTTGTCCCTCCCCCTATATTTAAGAAATTGTTTCCTATGGTCGACCCCAGAAAGGACTTATGGCAGACAGTCCCCAAGGTCGAGGGGGCGGTTTCTACTCTAAACAAACGCACTACTATCCCTATAGAAGATAGTTGTGCTTTCAAAGATCCTATGGATAAAAAATTAGAGGGTTTGCTTAAAAAGATGTTTGTTCAGCAAGGTTACCTTCTACAACCAATTTCATGCATTGTTCCTGTCACTACAGCAGCGAAAAATTCGGGGTTTGCTATTGTGGCGCGCAGAGCGCTTTGGCTAAAATCTTGGTCAGCGGATGAGTCTTCCAAGAACAAATTGCTTAACATACCTTTCAAGGGGAAAACGCTGTTTGGCCCTGACTTGAAAGAGATTATTTCAGATATCACTGGGGGTAAGGGCCACGCCCTTCCTCAGGATAGGTCTTTTAAGGCTAAAAATAAACCAAATTTTCGTCCCTTTCGCAGAAACGGACCAGCCCCAAGTTCTACATCCTCTAAGCAAGAGGGTAATACTTCTCAAAACAAGCCAGCCTGGAGGCCAATGCAAGGCTGGAACAAAGGTAAGCAGGCCAAGAAACCTGCCACTGCTACCAAGACAGCATGAGATGTTGGCCCCCGATCCGGGACCGGATCTGGTGGGGGGCAGACTTTCTCTCTTCGCTCAGGCTTGGGCAAGAGATGTTCTGGATCCTTGGACGCTAGAAATAGTCTCCCAAGGTTATCTTCTGGAATTCAAGGAGCTACCCCCAAGGGGGAGGTTCCACAGGTCTCAATTGTCTTCAGACCACATAAAAAGACAGGCATTCTTACATTGTGTAGAAGACCTGTTAAAAATGGGAGTGATTCATCCTGTTCCATTAGGAGAACAAGGGATGGGATTCTACTCCAATCTGTTCATAGTTCCCAAAAAAGAGGGAACATTCAGACCAATCTTAGATCTCAAGATCCTAAACAAATTTCTCAAGGTTCCATCGTTCAAAATGGAAACCATTCGGACAATTCTTCCTACCATCCAGGAAGGTCAATTCATGACCACGGTGGATTTAAAGGATGCGTATCTACATATTCCTATCCACAAGGAACATCATCGCTTCCTAAGGTTCGCCTTTCTGGACAAGCATTACCAGTTTGTGGCACTTCCATTCGGATTAGCCACTGCTCCAAGAATTTTCACAAAGGTACTAGGGTCCCTTCTAGCGGTGCTAAGACCAAGGGGCATTGCAGTAGTACCTTACTTGGACGACATACTGATTCAAGCGTCGTCTCTACCACAAGCAAAGGCTCATACGGACATTGTCCTGGCCTTTCTCAGATCTCACGGGTGGAAAGTGAACGTAGAAAAAAGTTCTCTATCTCCGTCAACAAGAGTTCCCTTCTTGGGAACAATAATAGACTCCTTAGAAATGAGGATTTTTCTGACAGAGGCCAGAAAATCAAAACTTCTAAGCTCTTGTCAAGTACTTCATTCTGTTCTTCTTCCTTCCATAGCGCAGTGCATGGAAGTAATAGGTTTGATGGTCGCGGCAATGGACATAGTTCCTTTTGCGCGAATTCATCTAAGACCATTACAACTGTGCATGCTCAGTCAGTGGAATGGGGATTATACAGACTTGTCTCCGACGATACAAGTAGATCAGAGGACCAGAGATTCACTCCGTTGGTGGCTGACCCTGGACAACCTGTCACAAGGGATGAGCTTCCGCAGACCAGAGTGGGTCATTGTCACGACCGACGCCAGTCTGGTGGGCTGGGGCGCGGTCTGGGAACCCCTGAAAGCTCAGGGTCTTTGGTCTCGGGAAGAATCTCTTCTCCCGATAAATATTCTGGAACTGAGAGCGATATTCAATGCTCTCAAGGCTTGGCCTCAGCTAGCAAGGGCCAAATTCATACGGTTTCAATCAGACAACATGACGACTGTTGCGTATATCAACCATTAGGGGGGAACAAGGAGTTCCCTGGCGATGGAAGAAGTGACCAAAATAATTCAATGGGCGGAGACTCACTCCTGCCACTTGTCTGCAATCCACATCCCAGGAGTGGAAAATTGGGAAGCGGATTTTCTGAGTCGTCAGACATTTCATCCGGGGGAGTGGGAACTCCATCCGGAAATCTTTGCCCAAATAATTCAATTGTGGGGCATTCCAGACATGGATCTGATGGCGTCTCGTCAGAACTTCAAGGTTCCTTGCTACGGGTCCAGATCCAGGGATCCCAAGGCGACTCTAGTGGATGCACTAGTAGCACCTTGGAGCTTCAACCTAGCTTATGTGTTCCCACCGTTTCCTCTCATTCCCAGGCTGGTAGCCAGGATCAAACAGGAGAGGGTATCGGTGATCTTGATAGCTCCTGCGTGGCCACGCAGGACTTGGTATTCAGATCTGGTGAATATGTCATCGGCTCCACCATGGAGGCTACCTTTGAGACAGGACCTTCTTGTTCAAGGTCCGTTCGAACATCCGAATCTGGCCTCACTCCAACTGACGGCTTGGAGATTGAACGCTTGATTTTATCAAAGCGAGGGTTCTCAGATTCTGTCATTGATACTCTTGTTCAGGCCAGAAAGCCTGTAACGAGAAAAATCTACCATAAAATATGGAAAAAATATATCTGTTGGTGTGAATCTAAAGGATTCTCATGGAATAAGATAAAGATTCCTAAGATTCTATCCTTTCTTCAAGAAGGTTTGGAGAAAGGATTATCTGCAAGTTCTTTGAAGGGACAGATTTCTGCTTTATCTGTTTTACTTCACAAAAAGCTGGCGGCTGTGCCAGATGTTCAAGCTTTTGTTCAGGCTCTGGTTAGAATCAAGCCTGTTTACAAACCGTTGACTCCTCCTTGGAGTCTCAATTTAGTTCTTTCAGTTCTTCAAGGGGTTCCGTTTGAACCCTTACATTCCGTAGATATTAAGTTATTATCTTGGAAAGTTTTGTTTTTGGTTGCAATTTCTTCTGCTAGAAGAGTTTCAGAGTTATCTGCTCTGCAGTGTTCTCCTCCTTATCTGGTGTTCCATGCAGATAAGGTGGTTTTGCGTACTAAACCTGGTTTTCTTCCGAAAGTTGTTTCTAACAAAAATATTAACCAGGAGATAGTTGTGCCTTCTTTGTGTCCGAATCCAGTTTCAAAGAAGGAACGTTTGTTGCACAATTTGGATGTGGTTCGTGCTCTAAAATTCTATTTAGAGGCTACAAAGGATTTCAGACAAACATCTTCCTTGTTTGTTGTTTATTCTGGTAAAAGGAGAGGTCAAAAAGCAACTTCTACCTCTCTCTCTTTTTGGCTTAAAAGCATCATCCGATTGGCTTATGAGACTGCCAGACGGCAGCCTCCTGAAAGAATCACAGCTCACTCCACTAGGGCTGTGGCTTCCACATGGGCCTTCAAGAACGAGGCTTCTGTTGATCAGATATGTAAGGCAGCGACTTGGTCTTCACTGCACACTTTTACCAAATTTTACAAATTTGATACTTTTGCTTCTTCTGAGGCTATTTTTGGGAGAAAGGTTTTGCAAGCCGTGGTGCCTTCCATCTAGGTGACCTGATTTGCTCCCTCCCATCATCCGTGTCCTAAAGCTTTGGTATTGGTTCCCACAAGTAAGGATGACGCCGTGGACCGGACACACCTATGTTGGAGAAAACAGAATTTATGTTTACCTGATAAATTACTTTCTCCAACGGTGTGTCCGGTCCACGGCCCGCCCTGGTTTTTTTAATCAGGTCTGATGATTTATTTTCTCTAACTACAGTCACCACGGTATCATATGATTTCTCCTATGCAATTATTCCTCCTTTACGTCGGTCGAATGACTGGGGAAGGCGGAGCCTAGGAGGGATCATGTGACCAGCTTTGCTGGGCTCTTTGCCATTTCCTGTTGGGGAAGAGAATATCCCACAAGTAAGGATGACGCCGTGTACCGGACACACCGTTGGAGAAAGTAATTTATCAGGTAAACATAAATTCTGTTTTTAAATACCTCCTTTTTCGGAATATTCATTATACATAATAACAAAAAAGCCTATTTTTCTCGTAAGATGTCCATAACATGTGGGATATATTTCATGCCACCAGAGGAGGTCAAGAATCCTCACGAGCTTTTAATCCCTCCCACCTCCTCTATTTCCTATGTAGTTATTTATTGGAAGCTCAGATCTGACTTGAGACCCAGTACTCTTCTTCCATCTTTGCTCATGGAAGACTACAGGATCATTTCTCCAAGATCATAGGGTTAAAGGAATACCTCAGTAAGGGCATGTTAATACCCTCACGGGTAAATCTCTCTGCCATATTTGCCCTCAGTTGCCACGGGGACCCCCCCTCCCGCGATCCTTTGTTCGGGACCCCCACATCCATTTTTCTGTAGTGTAGCTGCCCCATCCCTCCCTGTCCCTTCAATTTTTTTGTTCTGTAGCTTAGGGCCCTCCCACTTCCTTCCCTCCCCCCTTCGCTGCTGAGCTGCCCACTCACCTACCACCCACACCTCCCGTCGACACCAGCAGAAGATCGTTACAGACGGTGACACACTGTGTGTCACTGTCTGTAACATTCAGGCATCTACCCTCCATATGCGGAAGATGCATGGAGCTTCAGAAACGCCAACTCTCAGCTGTAACTTAACAGCCGAGGGTGCTGGAGCTTCCTGAAGCTCAGAAGTATATATATATATATATGTTGTGTGGTACGATAGCAAAAATACCGCACAACGTATATATACGTCCATATGGGTTAAGGGGTTAAAGGCACATGAAACCCAATTCATTTAAAATTCGCAAGGTAGAATCCATACGAAGGGACCACTTACTGCGACAGGTGCCTACCAGAGAACATGCTACTAACTATGAGGGACTTAATTTTGTAACAGGATATAGTGCCCAGTACAATCAGATTTGTGGAATTGTAAAGAAACATTTCCCACTATTAGCAGCTGATGATAGCTTAACTGATGTTCTGTAAAAAAAGGCATTTGGTGTTCATATAAAAAATGCAAAACTCTGGGGTCTATTCTTGCACCTACCCAATTGTGACCCATAACATTCGTCACTAGCTCTTGGCTCACACATTTAGGCATGTTTAGGTGCGGACATAAAAAATGCAAACCATGTGAATATGTCTTAGTGACCAAAAAGTTCTCATCCATAGTCAGTGGGGAAAGTTATGATATACTTTCATGTCTCAATTGTACCATGACACACGTCATCTATCTCATAGAATGCACCCAGTGTGGGATACAATATGTGGGTCTCACTACCAGGGAAATCAATTCTAAGATTAGGGAGCATATGTCCACCTTAACTTTGGATAAATCCTCCACACCATTAGTCCATCACTTTGCCACCAGACATGATAGTAAACTCAATACGTTCAGGTGGTGTGCTATTGAAAAGGTTAGGGTACCTAGCAGAGGAGGGAATATAGAGCAACTTCTGGCAAAGAGAGAGTTGTATTGGATTTTCTAGCTGGGTACACATACACCATCAGGTCTTAACTCGAGTTACAATATGATTAATTATTGGGAGTCACTTGTGACGTATGAAATAAGTACCTACAGTGGTAATATAGTGGTGGATACACAGGTTACGTTTTGTTCATGTGCTCTCTTTCCCATGTCTGCAGAATATTTTTAAACTTGTAGAGTCTTGAAAAATGTTCTTTTGTACAGTGTGCTCTAGTTTATCTTATACAGAGGTCTTTATATGCACAATGAGTGTGTGTCTGAGCAAATTTTACCCAACAGATGTGCATATATAGAGATCAGGATAGAGGCATATATCCCATACCAATGGAGTATTCAAGTATTTATGCACAATTGCCAAATGTTCACAGATTTATGATGTTTGTAAAGATGTTCCTTTGTATAGTGTGTTTTTCATCCCTATCTATCTATTAATATTTGGTCTATATACTGATGTTCTGTATGCGTATAACAAGATTCTGGATATGGATGTGTGTCCGTGCAAGTATATTGTGCAGATTAACTTGCATTTATAAACATCAGTATATCAACACATATTCCATAATTTTTTATTTATATATTGTCAATATGCAGTATTTGCCAATACGAATACGGCTCTGTAGCTTTGATTTATTGTGTAGGATTTTCGAGATTGATATATATAATCAATTTTTATTTCTAATACGAACATAGATGGTTCAGCCATACAGAATGTTGCTGTCAATTAAATCATTTGAGATTAATTATTTTCAAGATGGGCGTGCAATATTTTAAATGTTTAACCAATAGAAATTCAGGTTACCTGTTTTAAGATAGAATCAGGTGTAGCACCTTAGGCTATGATTACGGCACACAGCCGAAATGCGTAAGCCACTGCTGCTCCTCCTGTTTTGTACTGTTCCTCCTTTGGATCTTGTTGGAATAAAGTTGTTGATTTTACCAAGCGAGGTCCGGCCTCTCTCTGGAACTGTCGGATGGTGACGTCACTATTAACTGACGCAGAGGTGAATACGCTGAGTCTATGCGGGAGATGCTGAAGTTGAGTCAGTTTGGGGCAACAGAGTTCTATCTTACAGCTTGAGGCCAAAAGCTGTGAATGACGACCAGAGAGATGGTTTGGCGTATCTAAGTTCTGTATAGTGATATATATGTCACTGGAGCAGTTTGATACATCCGACTGCACTTTTTGGGTTTAAGTTGCTCACAGGAGGTTCAGTTGTGCAATATCGCATGTGAATGATATTGGGTTCTGTGACTTTTTGGGCTTCTATTTCCTTGTACTTTTATTTTCTTTTTAAAGACACGATGAGTCCACGGATTTCATCCTTACTTGTGGGATATCGCCTCCTGGTCAGCAGGATGAGACAAAGAGCACCACAGCAGAGCTGTTAAATAGCTCCTCCCTTCCCTCCCAATCCAGTCATTCTCTTTGCTTGCGTTAGTGCTAGGAAGAGGTAAAGTGAGGTGTTAGGTTAGATTCTTCTATCAAGAGTTTATTTTAAAGTGGTGCCAGAGAGTGCTACTTTGTTATGGGGTGTAGCCGTAGTCCATATCAGTCTCTACAGTAGAGCTTTTTGGTGGCTTTAAAGCTATGGGAACTTGTGGGACATAATTCTCACTGCGCCTCCCATTTTCAGCTGCCCCATATCCTTCAGCCTGAGTTTCTTTCTGACTCAGCATGACTTTATCTTTCAGGCCAATGTGAGGGAGAGGACCTCTCAAGCTTGGGAAACTGCCTTTCTGCCAGGCAGTGTTTGAGGTAAGTTCTACCTTTTTCTGGGATTTAAGGAGTCTCAGGGTGATTATCTTAGCACTTTGGCTCATAAGGGGTTAATAGAGCCTTTATGTGGGGACTGTATTAGACTTTTCTGAATATAAAGTCTTGTTTGGGCAGTGATTTGGTGCAGGCACTGGGGCTGGTAGGAGTTTGCTCATTTTATTGTTAATGGAGGGCTCAGGTGGTTTCACTTTAATTTTTTCTCTCTAGAGGGAAACTTAGTGTTGTAGCACGCCCACGAAGGGCGGGACTTCCTGTTTGGTGCCTCTGCTTGTAGCATTATTTCCAAGCAGTTGCAGGCTTAGGTTGGGCTGTACTGGTTTTTCTGGGCTAGAGCAGCATATAATCTCCTTTTCATGCGCTTTTAGCACAGATGCAGCTTTCATCCGGTCCTTTTGGCAGGCTGCAGTAACGGATCGTTTTCTGCTGGGATCCATGGCATTGGTGAAGGTAGGAGCACCTCAGCAGGTTGCTGTGGTGCAGAGGTTTACTTATTTATTATTTTTTCCGAGTGTTTATTTGCTATAGTAAAATTTGCCTTTTTTGTCTGAGAAAGAAAAAACGTTTGAATTTAAAGAGACAGTAACGATTTTTGATATTTTTATTTTATTGCTTTTTTTTCAATATTTTTTTACTTAATAGTAATATTTTTGTGAAAAGATGGATCAAGATGAGGTGCAAGCAGTTACATGTGCTTTATGTCTTGATGCAAATGTCGAACCACCAATACCTTTCTGTCCTACATGTATTGAAAGTACTGTAAGTTCTAGGGATAACATTTTTACTGAGCCAGTTTCCTCTTAGGCAGATGTTGTCCAAGAGTCTTCTGATGAGGGGCCGCAACTTTCGCTCCAAGCATCCCAAAAATCTACGCCCCCACCTGCAGTGCCCTGCATTTTTGCTATAGTTCCTACTGTAGTTACTTTAAAGGACATAGCAGCGGTTATGTCCTCCACAAATTCTGATGCTTTGTCTACTTTTCCTGTGCTTCAAGGCAAGCGCAAGAGGAAAGATAAGCATGATATCAGTGAGGTTTCTGACGCCATGGTGGCAGTCTCTGAGGTACCCTCCCAGGGATCTGAGATGGAGGGTATAGAGGTTTTATCAGATGGTGAGATTACAGATTCTGAACCATTGACTGATTCAGAGGTTGTTTCTTTCCGATTTAAACTAGAACACCTCCGTCTGTTACTTAGGTTGGTGTTGGTTACTTTAGATGACTGTGATTCCACAGTAGTAGTCACTCCTGTGAAAGCCAGTAAATTGGACAGATACTTTGAAGTTCCAACTTGCTCAGATGTTTTTCCGGTTCCTAAGCGAGCTTCGGAGATTGTTTCTAAGGAATTTGAGAGACCGGGTATTCCTTTCTCTCTGTCTTCTATTTTCAGGAAGATGTTTCCTATAGCTGACGCTATCAAGGAGACTTGGCAAACAGTTCCTAAGGTGGAAGGGGCTATCTCTACCTTGGCCAAGCGAACTACTATTCCTATTGAGGATAGTTGTGCTTTTAAAGATCCCATAGACGAGAAGTTGGAGGATCTACTTAAAAAGATTTTTGTTCACCAGAGTCTGCTGTTGCAGCCGGCTGCATGCATTGCTACTGTCACTAGTGCTGTGGCTTATTGGTTTGATGCTCTGTCTGAGTTTCTTAGGTCTGAGACTTCTTTGGAGGAGATCCAAGATAGGATTAAAGCTTTGAAATTAGCCAATAATTTTATTACAGATGCTTCTCTACAAATTACTAAATTAGCAGCTAAGAGTTCAGGGTTTTCTATCCTAGCCCGCAGAGCCTTATGGTTGAAACCTTGGTCTGCGGACGTTTCATCTAAATCCAAGCTTCTAACTATTCCTTACAAGGGAAAGACCTTGTTTGGACCTGGTCTGAAAGAAATTATTTCTGACATCACGGGAGGTAAGGGTCATCTTCTTCCTTAGGATAAGAGAAATAAGCAGAGAGGACGACAAAGTAATTTTCGTTCCTTTCGCAATTTCAAGGGCAATTCCTTCTCTTCCTCCTCCAAACAGGAAGGAAACTATTCGCAATCTAAGTCTACTTGGAGACCCAACCATTCTTCGAACAAGGGTAAACAGTCCAAAAAGCCTGCTGCAGATTCCAAAACAGCATGAAGGGCATGCCCCCAATCCGGGACCGGATCTGGTGGGGGGCAGACTTTCTTCATTCAGGCTTGGGTGCGAGACGTTCAGGATCCCTGTAGAAAGAAAACAGAGGTGCCGCTGCAAGATACTTGCATGCAGGTGAAAAATCCAAGAAGCACGCTACGGTGAGGGGAGGAGTGGAGCCAGCAAGGCATTTAGCGGTGGACATCCGCAGACATATAATGTAGAAAAGTATGCCCGCTACTCACAGCAGTTTGAGAAAAATATTCTTTATTGATCCATTAAAACAGGTGACGGTCACAAAAGCACATATGGAGGGGCTTAGCTGTTCTTACGCGTTTCACGCCCGAGGGCGCTTACTCATAGAACCTAAGCACAGGTAAAAACGGAGCTGTGTTTAAAGGCCAGATATCCAATCAAACCAGATGCATAGGTAAAGTGACGTATGTCTACACAATATGCATGTATAGAGTGATACTCGTGGGTAAATGGCCATATCAAAGACAGCTCCATCCAAAATCAAAATTGACATTTACATGTAGAACATGTAAATGGCTACAAACTGACATACTTCATATAAATTTCATGAACATAGAAAATATGTAAATTAATAAAGGTCACATAAAGAACACAAGAATGTAAGGGATATTCGAAGTAACACAGCTATGAATAAGTGGATATGTAAATTCATATAACTGTCAAACACAAACAACTTTACATAAAATATTTCTAATTTCATATTTTTATAAATTATAATATTTCTCATCTTACACAATTAATACATAAATTAAAATGTATTAAGAATTAGAATAAATAATTATACACAATAAATAAATACTCAATTAAATTGGATACATAAAAATCCATAAGAGCATGTGTGCAACTAATGATGTAAATATAAATAATGGATATTTGAAAAATAAATGAAAAAATAATAATGAAGATAGTCATATAATTACACAATATCATTCCAACAATAATAATTGACACTGTGTTACTCAACAAAGTATCGCATATCCCATTCAACATTCATTCCCTGTGGGGATTGGGTTTTCAATTCATAGATCCAAAAGAGTTCCTTCTTGTCTAGAATCTTATTGATATCCCCTCACCTTAGGGGTGTTTTAGCTATGTCAATGATCCTTACTTTGAGATTAGGGACATTAGTTAGATGGAAAAGATTAAAATGCTTAGCTACGGCCGAATCCTTATTATAGTTTTTAACATCTCTCCCTGGCACGTGATCTAAAATCTCTAGAGGATTGTCCCACATATTGGACCCCACACATCTTGCAGTCTAGTAAATAAATAATATTCACAGTGAGACACGTAGCATAACATTCAATATGAAATGATTCTCCTGTGACATGGCTAGCAAATGTATTGCCAAACTCCATATTCTCACAGGTAAGACAGTTAGTTAAATGAGCTCTGAAATTGCCTTTTCCTCTAAGCCAAGTGTTTCTGGCTGTTCTATTGGAATTTACCATGCTAGGTGACAATTTGGTGGCCAAAGTGGGTGGTTTTTTAGCCACAAATCTACAGTTTTTTACACAAGATTGTAAAATATCGTCTCCCTTTAGCACATTTAAATGTTTCCTAATAATACTACAAATATTATTATAGTGTATGGAATATTCTGTAGAAAAAACGATGTCTTGTTCATTTAAGTATTTCCTATTCTCTACTGTGGAATGTTTATTTAATGGGGGTTCCCATGACTTAATTTCCTCAAAAGTGTTTTGTAAGACTGTTTCATCATATCCTCTTAATTTGAGCATGTCTATGAGCTCTTGTGCTCCTTCGGTATAGGTTTCTAATGTACTGGCATTACGCCTTAACCTAATAAACTGCCCCCTAGGAATGAATTTAACCAGATGTTTAGGGTGGCAGGAGGAGGCATACAGTATGGTGTTTCCTGCAGTCTCCTTTCGAAAAATCTTACCAGTGATAGGATCCCCCATCAGGGTAAGATCTAAGAAATTTACCTCTTCAGAGAGCATTTCTCCGGTAAATCGCAGATTAATATCATTATCATTGATATAACTTAGAAACTCATCAAACGGAAAACAGTCCCTCACTATGAAAATCAAATCTATATACCTCATGTACATGAGTATGTCAGGCCTGAAGTCCCTATCACCACTGTTGTTATAGATGTATTTGTGTTCCCACTCACCCACAAATAAATTGGCATATGAGGGGGCACATTTTGCCCCCATAGCCGTACCCTGACTTTGTAAATAAAATTGAAAGTCAAAAATAAAATAATTGTGGGTGAGTAGGAAATTCACGACATCAAGAATATAGGATTTAATATCCTCACCAAACGTGGTTTCATTAGTAATAAAGGACTCCAGTGCCCGACACCCATGCACATGAGGTATAGAAGAGTATAACGAAACAGCATCTACAATTACCCACCTATTACCCACGAGTATCACTCTATACATGCATATTGTGTAGACATACGTCACTTTACCTTTGCATCTGATTGGATATCTGGCCTTTAAACACAGCTCCGTTTTTACCTGTGCTCAGGTTCTATGAGTAAGCGCCCTCGGGCGTGAAACGCGTAAGAACAGCTGAGCCCCTCCATATGTGCTTTTGTGACCGTCACCTGTTTTAATGGATCAATAAAGAATATTTTTCTCAAACTGCTGTGAGTATCGGGCATACTTTTCTACATTATACGTTCAGGATCCCTGGGCCATAGAAATAGTGTCCCAGGGATACAAGATGGAGTTCAAAGATTTTCCTCCTTTCAAGTTTATCTGCAAACCAGATACAAAGAGAGGCGTTCTTACATTGTGTAAGAGATCTCTCCTCCCTGGGATTGATTGTTCCCGTTCCTATACAGGAACACAGGCAGGGTTTTTTATTCAAATCTGTTTGTAGTTCCCAAGAAGGAGGGAACTTACAGACCTATCTTAGCCCTCAAGAGTCTGAACAAGTTTCTCAGAGTTCCGTCTTTCAAGATGGGAACTATTCGTACCATTCTTCCATTGATCCAGGAGGGTCAATTTATGACGACAGTGGATTTAAAGTATGCATATCTGCATGTTCCTATCCACAGAGATCATCACAAGTTCCTAAGGTTTGCCTTTCTGGACAGTCACTTTCAGTTCGTGGCTCTTCCTTTCGGGCTGGCTACGGCACCCAGAATTTTCACAAAGGTTCTGGGGTCTCTGCTGGCGGTTTTAAGACCGCGGGGCATTGCGGTGGCACCTTATCTGGACGATATACTAATCCAGGTGTCATCTTATCAAAAAGCAAGGTTCCATACAGACATTGTTCTATCCTTCCTGAGAACTCACGGGTGGAAGGTAAATCTAAAAAAGAGTTCCTTAATTCCGAAAGCAAGGGTGACTTTCTTGGGAACTGTAATAGATTCTATCTCCATGAAGATTTTTCTGACAGAGGTCAGGAAGTCAAAGATTCTAGACACCTGTCAGGCTCTTCAGTCCAATTCTCGGCCGTCAGTGGCCCAGTGTATGGAAGTAATCAGACTAATGGTGGTGGCAATGGACATCATTCCGTTTGCTCGGTTTCTCCTCAGCCTCTGCAGTTAAACACGCTCAGGCTGTGGAATGGAGATTATGCAGACTTGTCTCCTCAGTTAGCCCTGGAGCAGGAGACAAGGGACTCACTTCAATGGTGGTTGTCTCTGGAGCATCTATGCCAGGGAACATGCTTTCGTAGACCATCCTAGGTGATTGTGACAACAGATGCCAGTCTTCTGTGGTGGGGAGCTATCTGGGGTCCTCTACGGGCTCAGGGACTGTGGACTCCGTGGAGTCTGTTCTTCCTATAAACATCTTGGAACTGAGATCGATTTTCAATCCTCTTCTAGCCTGTCCTCAGTTGACTTCGGCCCGGTTCATCAGATTTCAGACAGACAATATAACGAAAGTGGCTTACATCAATCATCAGGGAGGAACGAGGAGTTCCTTAGCGATGACAGAGGTAGCCAAGATAATCCGGTGGGTGGAAGTTCATTCTTGTCATCTGTCAGCGATCCACATCCCAGGGGTGGACAACTAGGAGGCAGATTTTCTGAGCACACAGACCTTTCATCCGGGAGAGGGGGAACTCAATCCGGAAGTATTCTACAACCTGATTCTCAAAAGGGGTCGGCCGGAGTTAGATCTCATGGCATCTTGTCAGAATGCCAAGCTCCAGAGATACGGGTCAAGGTCCAGGGATCCTCAGGCGGAACTGATAGATGCTCTAGCAGTTCCTTGGTCCTTCAGCCTAGCATATCTTTTTCCTCCGTTTGCTCTTTTTTCTTGGGTCGTTGCTCGAATCAAGCAGGAGAAGGCATCAGTGATCCTAATTGCTCCGGCATGGCTTTGGTATGCCGATCTGGTGTACATGTCATCCCTGCCACCTTGGAGACTACCGTTAAGGAAGGATCTTCTCATTCAAGGTCCCTTCCTTCATCCAAATCTAATTTCTCTGAAACTGACTGCTTGGAGATTGAACACTTAGTTCTATCCAAGCGGGGGTTTTCTGATTCTGTCATAGAGACTTTGATTCAGGCGCGTAAGCCTGTAACTAGAAAGATTTACTATAAGATATGGTGTAAATATCTTTATTGGTGTGAATCCAAAGGCTACTCATGGAGTAGAGTTAGGTTTCCCAGAATTTTGTCTTTTCTCCAAGAAGGATTGGAGAAGGGTTTATCGGCAAGTTCCCTAAAGGGTCAGATTTCTGCCTTATCTATTTTGTTACACAAATGTCTGGCTGATGTCTCAGATGTTCAATCTTTTTGTCAGGCCCTCATTAGGATCAGGCATGTGTTCAAACCAGTTACTCCTCCATAGAGTCTGAATTTAGTTCTTAAAGTTCTTCAAGGGGTTCCATTTGAACCTATGCATTCCTTAGATATTAAGTTGTTATCTTGCAAGGTTTTATTTCTTGTTCCTATTTCTTCAGCTCGAAGAGTGTCTGAGCTTTCGGCGTTGCAATTCAATTTGCCTTACCTTATTTTCCATTTGGATAAAGTTGTTTTACGTACTAAACTGGGGTTTCTTCCTAAGGTGGTTTCAGACAGGAACTTTAATCAGGAGATTGTTGTTCCTTCCTTGTGTCCTAATCCTCCTCCTCAGAAGGAGAGACTTCTACATAATTTGGACGTAGTCCGTGCTTTAAAGTTTTACTTACAAGCAACTAAAGACTTTCGTCAGTCTTCTTCTCTGATTGTAGTTTTTTCTGGAAAATGTAGGGGTCAGAAAGCTACGGCTACCTTTCTTTCTGGTTGAGGAGTATCATGCGATTTGCATATGAGACTGCTGGACAGCAGCCTCCTGAAAGAATTACGACTCATTCCACTAGGGCGGTTGCTTCCTCATGGGCATTCAAAAATGAAGCTTCTGTGGAAGAGATTTGCAAGGCTGCAACTTGGTCTTCTCTTCACACTTTTTCTAAATTTTACAAATTTGATACTTTTGCCTCGGCTGGGGCTGCTTTTGGGAGAAAGGTTCTTCAAGTAGTGGTGCCTTCCGTTTAGGTTCCCTGTCTTGTCCCTCCCTTATCATCCGTGTACTCTAGCTTTAGTTTTGTATCCCACAAGTAAGGATGAAATCCGTGGACTCATTGTGTCTTTAAAAAGAAAATTTATGCTTACCTGATAAATTTGTTTCTTTTTAGACACGATGAGCCCACCGCCCACCCTGTTCTTTTAGACAGGTTATTCATTTTTGTAAACTTCAGACACGTCTGCACCTTGGCTTTTCCTTTCTCTTCCTAACTTCGGTCGAATGACTGGATTGGGAGGGAAGGGAGGAGCTATTTAACAGCTCTGCTGTGGTGGTCTTTGCCCCCTCCTGCTGACCAGGAGGCGATATCCCACAAGTAAGGATGAAATCCGTGGACTCATCGTGTCTTAAAAGAAACAAATTTATTAAGTAAGCATAAATTTTCTTTTTCATTAGAATACTGCTGGTAGTATTCAGGAAGTATTTTTCGTCTCTGCACTAGCAGCATATACCATAGATGGGACAGTACAGCAAAGTATTCATAATGAATTCTTCTCACTAATGCCTGCAGCACGTTACTTCTACATAATTTGAATTTTTACTGTCTCATAATTTGTTTTAAATTTGAGGGGGATTTCTTTCTCCAAAGATGTGGTACAGCGATGGGGGCTAAATTTGCCCCATCGTATGCAAACCTATATCTCAGATGTTGGGAGATGATGCACATCTTTGGAGAGAGAAATCCCTACAGGTCTCATATAGTAATGTATAAATGCTTTGATGACCTGCTATTGGTTTGGACTGGTAGGGTGGATACCTTTGAATCCTTTATGGATTGTAACGATTTGGGTTTGCGGTTCACCTATGAATCTAATCCTTCCCAGATCAATTTTCTTGATCTTACTTTGGAAGAGATGGACACAAGTAATGTGAGGTCTAGGGTGTACCGTAAACCCATCTCTAGGAATACCTTGTTACATGCCACTAGCTGCCATCCCAAGCATGTGACATATGCGGTGGGGAAGGGACAATTTACCAGGATCAGACACAACTGTAGTGAGGAAACAGATTTCCTTAAAGAATCTGTACAATTGGAAATCAGGTTGCTGGCCAGAAGGTATCCAAAAAGAGATGTGACACGAGCCATGCAACGCAATGTAGAATCCATAAGAAGGGACCACTTACTGCGACCTTCCAGAGAACATGCCACTAACTATGAGTGACTTCATTTTGTAACAGGATATAGTGCCCAGTACAAACAGATTTGTGGAATTGTAAAGTAACATTTCCCACTATTAGCGGCAGATGATGGCTTAACTGATGTGGAAAAAGGCATTAGGTGTTCATATAAAAAATGCAAAACTCTGCGGTCTTTTCTTGCAGGACAAAAAAAAATGCAAACCATAAGAATATGTCTTAGTGACCAAATAGTTCTCATCCAAAGTCAGTGGGTAAAGTTATGATATACTTTCATGTCTCAATTGTACCATGACACACGTCATCTATCTCATAGAATGCACCCAGTGTGGGATACAATATGTGGGTCTCCCTACCAGGGATATCAATTACACGATTAGGGAGCATATGTCCACCTTAACTTTGGGTAAATCCTCCACACCGTTAGCCCAGCACTTTGCTACCAGACATGATAGTAAACTCAATACGTTCAGGTGGTGTGCTATCGAAAAGGTTAGGGTACCTAGCAGAGGAGAGAATATCTTGGAACTGAGATCGATTTTCAATCCTCTTCTAGCCTGTCCTCAGTTGACTTCGGCCCGGTTCATCAGATTTCAGACGGACAATATAACGAAAGTGGCTTACATCAATCAGGGAGGAACGAGGAGTTCCTTAGCGATGACAGAGGTAGCCAAGATAATCCGGTGGGTGGAAGTTCATTCTTGTCATCTGTCAGCGATCCACATCCCAGGGGTGGACAACTAGGAGGCAGATTTTCTGAGCACACAGACCTTTCATCCGGGAGAGGGGGAACTCAATCCGGAAGTATTCTACAACCTGATTCTCAAAAGGGGTCGGCCGGAGTTAGATCTCATGGCATCTTGTCAGAATGCCAAGCTCCAGAGATACGGGTCAAGGTCCAGGGATCCTCAGGCGGAACTGATAGATGCTCTAGCAGTTCCTTGGTCCTTCAGCCTAGCATATCTTTTTCCTCCGTTTGCTCTTTTTTCTTGGGTCGTTGCTCGAATCAAGCAGGAGAAGGCATCAGTGATCCTAATTGCTCCGGCATGGCTTTGGTATGCCGATCTGGTGTACATGTCATCCCTGCCACCTTGGAGACTACCGTTAAGGAAGGATCTTCTCATTCAAGGTCCCTTCCTTCATCCAAATCTAATTTCTCTGAAACTGACTGCTTGGAGATTGAACACTTAGTTCTATCCAAGCGGGGGGTTTCTGATTCTGTCATAGAGACTTTGATTCAGGCGCGTAAGCCTGTAACTAGAAAGATTTACTATAAGATATGGTGTAAATATCTTTATTGGTGTGAATCCAAAGGCTACTCATGGAGTAGAGTTAGGTTTCCCAGAATTTTGTCTTTTCTCCAAGAAGGATTGGAGAAGGGTTTATCGGCAAGTTCCCTAAAGGGTCAGATTTCTGCCTTATCTATTTTGTTACACAAATGTCTGGCTGATGTCTCAGATGTTCAATCTTTTTGTCAGGCCCTCATTAGGATCAGGCCTGTGTTCAAACCAGTTACTCCTCCATAGAGTCTGAATTTAGTTCTTAAAGTTCTTCAAGGGGTTCCATTTGAACCTATGCATTCCTTAGATATTAAGTTGTTATCTTGCAAGGTTTTATTTCTTGTTCCTATTTCTTCAGCTCGAAGAGTGTCTGAGCTTTTGGCGTTGCAATTCAATTTGCCTTACCTTATTTTCCATTTGGATAAAGTTGTTTTACGTACTAAACTGGGGTTTCTTCCTAAGGTGGTTTCAGACAGGAACTTTAATCAGGAGATTGTTGTTCCTTCCTTGTGTCCTAATCCTCCTCCTCAGAAGGAGAGACTTCTACATAATTTGGACGTAGTCCGTGCTTTGAAGTTTTACTTACAAGCAACTAAAGACTTTCGTCAGTCTTCTTCTCTGATTGTAGTTTTTTCTGGAAAATGTAGGGGTCAGAAAGCTACGGCTACCTTTCTGGTTGAGGAGTATCATGCGATTTGCATATGAGACTGCTGGACAGCAGCCTCCTGAAAGAATTACGACTCATTCCACTAGGGCGGTTGCTTCCTCATGGGCATTCAAAAATGAAGCTTCTGTGGAAGAGATTTGCAAGGCTACAACTTGGTCTTCTCTTCACACTTTTTCTAAATTTTAAAAATTTGATACTTTTGCCTCGGCTGAGGCTGCTTTTGGGAGAAAGGTTCTTCAAGTAGTGGTGCCTTCCGTTTAGGTTCCCTGTCTTGTCCCTCCCTTATCATCCGTGTACTCTAGCTTTAGTTTTGTATCCCACAAGTAAGGATGAAATCCGTGGACTCATTGTGTCTTTAAAAAGAAAATTTATGCTTACCTGATAAATTTGTTTCTTTTTAGACACGATGAGCCCACAGCCCACCCTGTTCTTTTAGACAGGTTATTCATTTTTGTAAACTTCAGACACGTCTGCACCTTGGCTTTTCCTTTCTCTTCCTAACTTCGGTCGAATGACTGGATTGGGAGGGAAGGGAGGAGCTATTTAACAGCTCTGCTGTGGTGCTCTTTGCCGCCTCCTGCTGACCAGGAGGCGATATCCCACAAGTAAGGATGAAATCCGTGGACTCATCGTGTCTTAAAAGAAACAAATTTATTAGGTAAGCATAAATTTTCTTTTTCATTAGAATACTGCTGGTAGTATTCAGGAAGTATTTTTTGTCCCCGCACTAGCAGCATATACCATAGATGGGACAGTACAGCAAAGTATTCATAATGAATTCTTCTCACTAATGCCTGCAGCACGTTACTTCTACATAATTTGAATTTTTACTGTCTCATAATTTGTTTTAAATTTGAGGGGGATTTCTTTCTCCAAAGATGTAGTACAGCGATGGGGGCTAAATTTGCCCCATCGTATGCAAACCTATATCTCAGATGTTGGGAGATGATGCACATCTTTGGAGAGAGAAATCCCTACAGGTCTCATATAGTAATGTATAAATGCTTTGATGACCTGCTATTGGTTTGGACAGGTAGGGTGGATACCTTTGAATCCTTTATGGATTGTAACGATTTGGGTTTGCGGTTCACCTATGAATCTAATCCTTCCCAGATCAATTTTCTTGATCTTACTTTGGAAGAGATGGACACAAGTAATGTGAGGTCTAGGGTGTACCGTAAACCCATCTCTAGGAATACCTTGTTACATGCCACTAGCTGCCATCCCAAGCATGTGACATATGCGGTGGGGAAGGGACAATTTACCAGGATCAGACACAACTGTAGTGAGGAAACAGATTTCCTTAAAGAATCTGTACAATTGGAAATCAGGTTGCTGGCCAGAAGGTATCCAAAAAGAGATGTGACACGAGCCATGCAACGCAATGTAGAATCCATAAGAAGGGACCACTTACTGCGACCTTCCAGAGAACATGCCACTAACTATGAGTGACTTCATTTTGTAACAGGATATAGTGCCCAGTACAAACAGATTTGTGGAATTGTAAAGTAACATTTCCCACTATTAGCGGCAGATGATGGCTTAACTGATGTAGTGGAAAAAAGGCATTAGGTGTTCATATAAAAAATGCAAAACTCTGCGGTCTTTTCTTGCAGGACAAAAAAAAATGCAAACCATAAGAATATGTCTTAGTGACCAAATAGTTCTCATCCAAAGTCAGTGGGTAAAGTTATGATATACGTTCATGTCTCAATTGTACCATGACACACGTCATCTATCTCATAGAATGCACCCAGTGTGGGATACAATATGTGGGTCTCCCTACCAGGGATATCAATTACACGATTAGGGAGCATATGTCCACCTTAACTTTGGGTAAATCCTCCACACCGTTAGCCCAGCACTTTGCTACCAGACATGATAGTAAACTCAATACGTTCAGGTGGTGTGCTATCGAAAAGGTTAGGGTACCTAGCAGAGGAGAGAATATAGAGCAACTTCTGGCAAAGTGAGAGTTGTATTGGATTTTCTAGCTGGATAAACGTACACCATCAGGTCTTAACTCGAGATACGATATGATTAATTATTGCGAGTAACTTGTGACGTATGAGATAAGTACCTACAGTGGTAATTTAGTGGTGGATACACAGGTTACATTTTGTTCATGTGCTCTCTTTTTCATGTCTGCAGAATATTTTTAAACTTGTAGAGTCTAGAAAAATGTTCTTCTGTAAAGTGTGCTCTAGTTTATCATATACAGAGGTCTTTATATGTACAATGGATTTGTGTGTGTCCAGTATATATGGGATAGAGGCATATATCCCATACCAATGGAGTATTCAAGTATTTGTGCACAATTGCCAAATTTACAGAGATTTATGTTTGGAAAGATGTTCCTTTGTATAGTGTGTTTTTTCATCCCTATCTATGTATTGATATTT
Source organism: Bombina bombina (assembly GCF_027579735.1). NCBI lineage: Eukaryota > Metazoa > Chordata > Amphibia > Anura > Bombinatoridae > Bombina > Bombina bombina. The sequence continues at coordinate 254,330,752 of NC_069499.1, read as the reverse complement.
GGTCTATATACTGATGTTTTGCATGCGTATAACAAGATTGTGGATACGGATGTGTGTCTGCAAGTATATTGTACAGATTAACTTCAGTATATCAACACGTATTCCATAATTGATTGTTTATATGTTGTGTCAATATACAGTATTTGTCAATGTTAAATATGGCTCTGTAGCTTTGATTTATTGTGTAGGATTTTCGAGATTGCTAAATATATATTCTATTATTTCTAATACTAACATATATGGCTCAGCCATACAGAATGTTGCTGTCAATGAAATCAGTTGAGATTAATTTTCAGCCATATTTTAAATGTTTAACCAATAGAAATTCAGGTTACCTGTTTTAAGATAGAATCAGGTGTAGCACCTTAGGCTATGATTACGGCACTCAGCCAAAATGCGTAAGCCACTGGTGCTACGTTCTCCTATGTTGTACTTTGGATATATTTTAGTTTCTCCAACATAGGTGTGTCCGGTCCACGGCGTCATCCTTACTTGTGGGATATTCTCTTCCCCAACAGGAAATGGCAAAGAGCCCAGCAAAGCTGGTCACATGATCCCTCCTAGGCTCCGCCTACCCCAGTCATTCTCTTTGCCGTTGTACAGACAACATCTCCACGGAGATGGCTTAGAGTTTTTTAGTGTTTAACTGTAGTTTTTTATTATTCAATGCTCTCAAGGCTTGGCCTCAGCTAGCGAGGGCCAAGTTCATACGGTTTCAATCAGACAACATGACAACTGTTGCGTACATCAACCATCAGGGGGGAACAAGGAGTTCCCTGGCGATGGAAGAAGTGACCAAAATCATTCTATGGGCGGAGTCTCACTCCTGCCACCTGTCTGCTATCCACATCCCAGGAGTGGAAAATTGGGAAGTGGATTTTCTGAGTCGTCAGACATTGCATCCGGGGGAGTGGGAACTCCATCCGGAAATCTTTGCCCAAGTCACTCAGCTGTGGGGCATTCCAGACATGGATCTGATGGCCTCTCGTCAGAACTTCAAAGTTCCTTGCTACGGGTCCAGATCCAGGGATCCCAAGGCGGCTCTAGTGGATGCACTAGTAGCACCTTGGACCTTCAAACTAGCTTATGTGTTCCCGCCGTTTCCTCTCATCCCCAGGCTGGTAGCCAGGATCAATCAGGAGAGGGCGTCGGTGATCTTGATAGCTCCTGCGTGGCCACGCAGGACTTGGTATGCAGATCTGGTGAATATGTCATCGGTTCCACCTTGGAAGCTACCTTTGAGACGAGACCTTCTTGTTCAGGGTCCGTTCGAACATCCGAATCTGGTTTCACTCCAGCTGACTGCTTGGAGATTGAACGCTTGATCTTATCGAAGCGAGGGTTCTCAGATTCTGTTATCAATACTCTTGTTCAGGCCAGAAAGCCTGTAACTAGAAAGATTTACCACAAAATTTGGGAAAAATATATCTGTTGGTGTGAATCTAAAGGATTCCCTTGGGACAAGGTTAAGATTCCTAGGATTCTATCCTTCCTTCAAGAAGGATTGGAAAAAGGATTATCTGCAAGTTCCCTGAAGGGACAGATTTCTGCCTTGTCTGTGTTACTTCACAAAAAGCTGGCCGCTGTGCCAGATGTTCAAGCCTTTGTTCAGGCTCTGGTTAGAATTAAGCCTGTTTACAAACCTTTGACTCCTCCTTGGAGTCTCAATTTAGTTCTTTCAGTTCTTCAGGGGGTTCCGTTTGAACCCTTACATTCCGTTGATATTAAGTTATTATCTTGGAAAGTTTTGTTTTTGGTTGCAATTTCTTCTGCTAGAAGAGTTTCAGAATTATCTGCTCTGCAGTGTTCTCCTCCTTATCTGGTGTTCCATGCAGATAAGGTGGTTTTACGTACTAAACCTGGTTTTCTTCCAAAAGTTGTTTCTAACAAAAACATTAACCAGGAGATTATCGTACCTTCTCTGTGTCCGAAACCAGTTTCAAAGAAGGAACGTTTGTTGCACAATTTGGATGTTGTTCGCGCTCTAAAATTCTATTTAGATGCTACAAAGGATTTTAGACAAACATCTTCCTTGTTTGTTGTTTATTCCGGTAAAAGGAGAGGTCAAAAAGCAACTTCTACCTCTCTCTCTTTTTGGATTAAAAGCATCATCAGATTGGCTTACGAGACTGCCGGACGGCAGCCTCCCGAAAGAATCACAGCTCATTCCACTAGGGCTGTGGCTTCCACATGGGCCTTCAAGAACGAGGCTTCTGTTGATCAGATATGTAGGGCAGCGACTTGGTCTTCACTGCACACTTTTACCAAATTTTACAAGTTTGATACTTTTGCTTCTTCTGAGGCTATTTTTGGGAGAAAGGTTTTGCAAGCCGTGGTGCCTTCCATTTAGGTGACCTGATTTGCTCCCTCCCTTCATCCGTGTCCTAAAGCTTTGGTATTGGTTCCCACAAGTAAGGATGACGCTGTGGACCGGACACACCTATGTTGGAGAAAACAGAATTTATGTTTACCTGATAAATTACTTTCTCCAACGGTGTGTCCGGTCCACGGCCCGCCCTGGTTTTTTTAATCAGGTCTGATAATTTATTTTCTTTAACTACAGTCACCACGGTACCATATGGTTTCTCCTATGCAAATATTCCTCCTTAACGTCGGTCGAATGACTGGGGTAGGCGGAGCCTAGGAGGGATCATGTGACCAGCTTTGCTGGGCTCTTTGCCATTTCCTGTTGGGGAAGAGAATATCCCACAAGTAAGGATGACGCCGTGGACCGGACACACCGTTGGAGAAAGTAATTTATCAGGTAAACATAAATTCTGTTTTTATTGGAATAAAGTTTTTGATTTTACCAAGCAAGCCCCGGCCTCTCTCTTTTTTGATAATTCGGTTAGAACATACTATTTTTAGCAACTTTCAAATTTATTTTTGTCAAATTTGCTTCATTGTTTTATTTTTTGCTGAAGGAACTGCATTGCACTACTGGCAGCTAGCTTAACACATCCAGTTATCCAATCATAGGAGACAAATCTATGCAGTTGCCAATCACCTGCTCGGTAAACAATTTAATACACTCCAGTAGGTAAAATCTATAATTGGGAACAAATTAAGAGGGGGGGGGGGATATTAAAGTACACTGTCCCTTTAAGAATGATTCTCATTGTATATGTCCCCTACTCCATGAGCATGAAAGGATCTCAGAGGAAAGTTCTGATCCCATAAGTTTTTCATTCTCTTCTAATTTTATTTTTTCTTATTTAGTCCCAGCTGTAAATGTGTGTTTTGGAAATAACTCTCAGATCTACAGAGTTCCCTCCCAATGCTGCTTTATATGCCAGGAGATCATAAACTGACGTTCTAGGGCCATGTGTTTGTATACAATGCCTGGTCTGTGCTTCGAAGGGCTGCTTAACCAGTGAAATGCTGGAATGGCCAAAATTGCAGTGGTTAACTCTTTCTGCATATAATTCTTTTTCAGAAATGTTATTAAACCTGCAAATAGCATCGAAATGTTCAGTGTCTTGTCATTATCTTTGCCCCTAACTGAAGTACTTAGTGCAGAGGTGCTATGTTTCTTTCCTAAGATATGGTGAGTCCTCGGCTTCATTATTTACTGTTGGGAATATCACTCCTGGCCAGCAGGAGGAGGCAAAGAGCACCGCAGCCAAGCTGTTAAGCATCACTCCCCTACCCACAACCCCCAGTCATTCTCTTTGACTTCGGTGCATGGAAGAGGTGAAGTTTTGGTGTCTGAAGAAAATTGGATTTATTTTCTCTTCAATCGCTACGTTTTTTTAACATGTTGCTGACCTGGTATAGAAAGCCAGAGTAGGTTTACTCTGTTCTTTCTTTTTCCTCAGGTCCCTGTAAGGAGTGGCGTCCTTCCATACCGTGAGAGCTGTCCTCCTGTCTGACAGCTAGAGATGCAGGTAAGTAATTTTATGTCTTCTGGGGTTGGATAGGAGGCTGGCACTGAAGGGTTAACCCACAACTATTATATGAATGAGTTAACCATTCCTTTAAGACTGCATTTTATGGGGACTAATATCCTGAGTTCAGGATTATTTCAGGCAGGGGCAGGCACTATGCTATGTGGCAGAGACACGGGTTAATTCCTTTAAGGATGAAGGAGTTAATTCCATATCGTTGGCGTTTTTTTCGGAGAGTTTATGAGATACCAGTATACGCAAGAGGAATATTGCTTTATTACTGGCATGTGTGTTTGCACTGTATTTGGGAGGCACTTTGATATCGCATCTTGCTATCTTGTGAAACTGTGCTTTACAGCTCCACAGGATGCGGCTCCATGTCTCTGGGGCTTCTCTTCCGGTCTGAAGTACGCGTTTTTAACACTTCAGATGCAGCTTCAGACCGGTGTCGTAGAGACTCCTTTAGAGGAAATCCAAGATAGGATTAAGGCTCTTAAGTTGTCCAATTCCTTTATTACTGATGCCTCTTTGCATGTCATTAAATTGGGAGCCAAAATATCTGGCTTTGCTGTGCTAGCGCGCAGAGCTTTGTGGCTGAAATCTTGGTCAGCCGGTGTTTCCTCTAAGTCTAAACTTCTGGCGATTTCCTTACAAGGGGAAGACCTTGTTTTGACCCGGTCTGACAGAAATTATTTCTGATATTACAGGTGGAAAAGGGTCTTTTCTCCCACAAGACAAGAAGAATAGACCAAAAGGACGTCAGAGTAATTTTCGTTCATTTCGTAACTCCATAGGGAAATCTTCCTCTTCCAAGCAGGAACAGTCCAAGTCTTCTCGGATGCCCAGCCAATCTTGGAACAAGGAGAAGCAATCAAAGTAACCTGCAGCTGACTCTAAATCAGCATGAAGGGTTTGCCTCTGATCCGGGAGCAGATCAAGTGGGGGGCAGACTTTCTCAGTTTTCTCAGGCATGGATACGAGATGTTCCAGACCCTTGGGCGGTGGACATAGTATCTCAGGGTTACAAATTGGAATTCAAGACCTTTCCTCCCAAGGGCAGGTTCCACCTCTCGAGATTATCTGCAGACCAGATAAAAAGAGAGTCGTTCTAGACGTGTTAAGGATCTTTCCTCCCTGGGAGTGATTGTTCCAGTTCAGGAACAGGGTCTAGCTTTCTATTCCAATCTGTTTGTGGTTCCCAAAAAAGAGGGAATTTCCCGACCTATCTTGGACCTGAAATATCTAAACAAGTTTCTTAGAGTACCGTCCTTCAATATGGAGACTATCCGCTCCATTCTTCCTTTAGTGCATGAGAATCAGTTCATGACAACCATAGACCTAAAGGATGCGTACCTTCATGTTCCCATTCACAGGGATCATCACAAATTTCTGAGATTTGCCTTTCTGGACAAACACTTTCAGTTAGTGGCTTTTACGTTTGGCCTTGCCACAGCTCCCAGAATTTTCTCAAAGGTTCTGGGGGCTCTCTTGGCAGTGATCCGGTTCCATGGAATTGCAGTGGCGCCCTACCTGGATGACATTTTGGTCCAGACGCCATCTTTTCAACTAGCAAAATCTCACACAGAGATCTTGTTGTCTTTTCTACGTTCCCAATGATGGAAAGTGAATCTGGGAAAGAGCTCCCTTGTTCCAAATACAAGGGTAGTCTTCGTAGGGACTATAATAGATTACCTATCGATAAACATTTTTCTGACGGGGGTCAAAAGAGACAACATTCTTTCCTCTTGCCTCTCTCTACAGTTCACTGTTCAAGCATCAGTGGCTCAATGTATGGAGGTAATAGGTCTGATGGTGGCTTCCATGGACACCACTCCCTTTGCTCATTTCCATTTGAGAGCTCTTCAGTTGTGCATGCTCAGACAATGGAATGGGGATCATGCGGATCCGTCTCAGAGGATAGATCTAGACCAGTCGACAAGAGACTCTCTCCCGTGGTGGTTTTCTCAGGAACATCTTTCTCAAGGCACATGCTTTCGGAGACTTTCCTGGGTGATTGTGACCACGGATGCCAGTCTGCTGGGCTGGGGAGCAGTCTGGGACTCGTTAAAGGCGCAGGGACTTTGGACTCAGGAGGAGTCTGCTCTCCCCATCAACATCTTGGAGTTGAAAGCGATTTACAATGCTTTTATGGCTTGGCCTCAGTTTTCCCAGTTTATCAGGTTCCAGTCAGACAACATAACCTCAGTGGCTTACATCAACCACCAGGGAGGAACTCGGAATTCCTTAGCCATGAAGGAGGTTGCTCGGATTATCCAATGGGCGGAAGCTCACAATTGCTGTCTGTCTGCCATCCACATTCCAGGAGTGGACAACTGGGAAGCGCATTTTCTGAGCAGACAGACCTTTCATCCCGGGGAGTGGGAACTCCATCTGGAGGTGTTCCCCAGCTTAACCCTCAAATGGGGGGTTCCCGAGTTGGATCTGATGGCGTATCGGCAGAATGCCAAGCTTCCAAGGTATGGTTCAAGGTCAAGAGATCCACAGGCCCCTCTGATAGATCCTCTAGCGGTCCCTTGGGATTTCAGTCTAGCATATGCTATGTTGGAGATAGGTTGTGGGTAGCATTGCTGCATAGTCATTTCCATCTCATCCCCCATTTTAAATTCTGCGTCCCCTTTCTTTATAGATTGGTCCTGCACTATAGATGTGAGGTGAGCGAAGGAGTCATCCACTTATTTAGCAGGGCTTGGATTATCTGATGTGAAGTCTGATCCATGCTAAAGTAGCTTCTGACAACTAGAGATAGCAGTTAGATGAGCCTGCTTTACCCAGCGGTGGAAGGGGGGGTAGGATGATGGTATGAGGCCGCCGCCTCTCCTAGCCAGATGTCCGGTTTAGCGCCCCAGAAGCTGTGATCGTCACAAAAAATTGGCATATCTCGGCTCAGTTACGCTTCATAAAGTTGCTGCTATGTAATAGTCTTGGAATTTGAGTTTGAGCAGAAATAATCTGAGGATTATCCACCTAAGATCATGAGCTACTAAATTTTGCGACCGAATATGGCCACTTTCCAGACACGCCCTCCGGAAGGTTTTGTTTCTTATTGCTATCTCTTCTGCTCGGAGAGTTTCGGAACTCTAAGCTTTGCAGTGTGAACGCCTTATCTTTCATGCCGATAAGTCGGTTCTTCGTACTAAGTTAGGTTTCCTTTCTAAAGTTTTTTTCGGATAAGTATATTAATCAGGAAATTGTTGTTCCTTCACTATGTCTTAATCCTTCCTCTCATAAGGAACGTTTGTTGCACAACTTGGATGTTGTGCGGGCTCTTAAATTCTATATGCAGGCGACTAAGGATTTTCGACAGTCTTCTGCCCTGTTTGTCTGTTTCTCTGGGAAACATAGAAGTCAGAAAGCTACTGCTACTTCTCTTTCCCTCTGGTTGAGAAGTATAATTTGTTTGGCTTATGACACTGCTGGACAGCAGCCTCCTGAGAGAATTACGGCTCATTCCACGAGAGCTGTTTCCTTTTCTTGGGCTTTAAAAAAACATAATTTCTTTCATGTAATTAGCAAGAGTCCATGAGCTAGTGACGTATGGGATATACATTCCTACCAGGAGGGGCAAAGTTTCCCAAACCTCAAAATGCCTATAAATACACCCCTCACCACACCCACAATTCAGTTTTACAAACTTTGCCTCCGATGGAGGTGGTGAAGTAAGTTTGTGCTAGATTCTACGTTGATATGCGCTCCGCAGCAAGTTGGAGCCCGGTTTTCCTCTCAGCGTGCAGTGAATGTCAGAGGGATGTGAGGAGAGTATTGCCTATTTGAATGCAGTGATCTCCTTCTAAGGGGTCTATTTCATAGGTTCTCTGTTATCGGTCGTAGAGATTCATCTCTTACCTCCCTTTTCAGATCGACGATATACTCTTATATATACCATTACCTCTGCTGATTCTCGTTTCAGTACTGGTTTGGCTATCTGCTATATGTAGATGAGTGTCCTGGGGTAAGTAAGTCTTATTTTCTGTGACACTCCTAGCTATGGTTGGGCACTTTGTTTATAAAGTTCTAAATATATGTATTCAAACATTTATTTGCCTTGACTCAGAATGTTCAACTTTCCTTATTTTCAGACAGTCAGTTTCATATTTGGGATAATGCATTTTAATTTAACATTTTTCTTACCTTAAAATTTGACTTTTTCCCTGTGGGCTGTTAGGCTCGCGGGGGCTGAAAATGCTTCATTTTATTGCGTCATTCTTGGCGCGGACTTTTTTGGCGCAAAAATTCTATTTCCGTTTCCGGCGTCATACGTGTCGCCGGAAGTTGCGTCATTTTTTGACGTTATTTTGCGCCAAAAATGTTGGCGTTCCGGATGTGGCGTCATTTTTGGCGCCAAAAAGCATTTAGGCGCCAAATAATGTGGGCGTCTTATTTGGCGCGAAAAAATATGGGCGTCACTTTTGTCTCCACATTATTTAAGTCTCATTTTTCATTGCTTCTGGTTGCTAGAAGCTTGTTCTTTGGCATTTTTTCCCATTCCTGAAACTGTCATTTAAGGAATTTGATCAATTTTGCTTTATATATATGTTGTTTTTTCTCTTACATATTGCAAGATGTCTCGCGTTGCATCTGAGTCAGAAGATACTACAGGAAAATCGCTGTCAAGTGCTGAATCTACCAAAGCTAAGTGTATCTGCTGTAAACTTTTGGTAGCTATTCCTCCAGCTGTTGTTTGTATTGATTGTCATGACAAACTTGTTAAAGCAGATAATATTTCCTTTAGTAAAGTACCATTGCCTGTTGCAGTTCCTTCAACATCTAAGGTGCAGAATGTTCCTGATAATATAAGAGATTTTGTTTCTGAATCCATAAAGAAGGCTATGTCTGTTATTTCTCCTTCTAGTAAACGTAAAAAATCTTTTAAAACTTCTCTCCCTACAGATGAATTTTTAAATGAACATCATCATTCTGATTCTGATGATTCCTCTGGTTCAGAGGATTCTGTCTCAGAGGTTGATGCTGATAAATCTTCATATTTATTTAAAATGGAATTTATTCGTTCTTTACTTAAAGAAGTACTAATTGCTTTAGAAATAGAGGATTCTGGTCCTCTTGATACTAATTCTAAACGTTTAGATAAGGTATTTAAAGCTCCTGTGGTTATTCCAGAAGTTTTTCCTGTTCCTAATGCTATTTCTGCAGTAATTTCCAAAGAATGGGATAATTTGGGTAATTCATTTACTCCTTCTAAACGTTTTAAGCAAATATATCCTGTGCCGTCTGACAGATTAGAATTTTGGGACAAGATCCCTAAAGTTGATGGGGCTATTTCTACCCTTGCTAAACGTACTACTATTCCTACGTCAGATGGTACTTCGTTTAAGGATCCTCTAGATAGGAAAATTGAGTCCTTTCTAAGAAAAGCTTATCTGTGTTCAGGTAATCTTCTTAGACCTGCTATATCTTTGGCTGATGTTGCTGCAGCTTCAACTTTTTGGTTGGAAACTTTAGCGCAACAAGTAACACATCGTGATTCTCATGATATTATTATTCTTATTCAGCATGCTAATAATTTTATCTGTGATGCCATTTTTGATATTATCAGAGTTGATGTCAGGTTTATGTCTCTAGCTATTTTAGCAAGAAGAGCTTTATGGCTTAGAACTTGGAATGCTGATATGGCTTCTAAATCAACTTTACTTTCCATTTCTTTCCAGGGTAACAAATTATTTGGTTCTCAGTTGGATTCCATTATTTCAACTGTTACTGGTGGGAAAGGAACTTTTTTACCACAGGATAAAAAATCTAAAGGTAAAAACAGGGCTAATAATCGTTTTCGTTCCTTTTGTTTCAACAAAGAACAAAAGCCTGATCCTTCATCCACAGGAGCAGTTTCAGTTTGGAGACCATCTCCAGTCTGGAATAAATCCAAGCCTGCTAGAAAGGCAAAGCCTGCTTCTAAGTCCACATGAAGGTGCGGCCCTCATTCCAGCTCAGCTGGTAGGGGGCAGGTTACGTTTTTTCAAGGAAATTTGGATAAATTCTGTTCACAATCTTTGGATTCAGAGCATTGTTTCAGAAGGGTACAGAATTGGTTTCAAGTTGAGACCTCCTGCAAAGAGATTTTTTCTTTCCCGTGTCCCAGTAAATCCAGTAAAAGCTCAAGCATTTCTGAAATGTGTTTCAGATCTAGAGTTGACTGGAGTAATTATGCCAGTTCCAGTTCCGGAACAGGGGATGGGGTTTTATTCAAATCTCTTCATTGTACCAAAGAAGGAGAATTCTTTCAGACCAGTTCTGGATCTAAAATTATTGACTCGTTATGTAAGGATACCAACGTTCAAGATGGTAACTGTAAGGACTATCTTACCTTTTGTTCAGCAAGGGAATTATATGTCCACAATAGATTTACAGGATGCATATCTGCATATTCCGATTCATCCAGATCATTATCAGTTCCTGAGATTCTCGTTTCTGGACAAGCATTACCAGTTTGTGGCTCTGCCGTTTGGCCTAGCTACAGCTCCAAGAATTTTTACAAAGGTTCTCGGTGCCCTGCTGTCTGTAATCAGAGAACAGGGTATTGTGGTATTTCCTTATTTGGACGATATCTTGGTACTTGCTCAGTCTTTACATTTAGCAGAATCTCATACAAATCGACTTGTGTTGTTTCTTCAAGATCATGGTTGGAGGATCAATTTACCAAAAAGTTCTTTGATTCCTCAGACAAGGGTAACCTTTCTGGGTTTCCAGATGGATTCAGTGTCCATGACTCTGTCTTTAACAGACAAGAGACGTCTAAAGTTGATTACAGCTTGTCGAAACCTTCAGTCACAATCATTCCCTTCGGTAGCCTTATGCATGGAAATTCTAGGTCTTATGACTGCTGCATCGGACGCGATCCCCTTTGCTCGTTTTCACATGCGACCTCTTCAGCTCTGTATGCTGAAGCAATGGTGCAAGGATTACACGAAGATATCTCAATTAATATCTTTAAAACCGATTGTTCGACACTCTCTAACATGGTGGACAGATCACCATCGTTTAATTCAGGGGGCTTCTTTTGTGCTTCCGACCTGGACTGTAATTTCAACAGATGCAAGTCTCACAGGTTGGGGAGCTGTGTGGGGATCTCTGACGGCACAAGGAGTTTGGGAATCTCAGGAGGTGAGATTACCGATCAATATTTTGGAACTCCGTGCAATTTTCAGAGCTCTTCAGTTTTGGCCTCTTCTGAAGAGAGAATCGTTCATTTGTTTTCAGACAGACAATGTCACAACTGTGGCATACATCAATCATCAAGGAGGGACTCACAGTCCTCTGGCTATGAAAGAAGTATCTCGAATTTTGGTTTGGGCGGAATCCAGCTCCTGTCTAATCTCTGCGGTTCATATCCCAGGTGTAGACAATTGGGAAGCGGATTATCTCAGTCGCCAAACGTTGCATCCGGGCGAATGGTCTCTTCACCCAGAGGTATTTCTTCAGATTGTTCAAATGTGGGAACTTCCAGAAATAGATCTGATGGCGTCCCATCTAAACAAGAAACTTCCCAGGTATCTGTCCAGATCCCGGGATCCTCAGGCGGAGGCAGTGGATGCATTATCACTTCCTTGGAAGTATCATCCTGCCTATATCTTTCCGCCTCTAGTTCTTCTTCCAAGAGTAATTTCCAAGATTCTGAAGGAATGCTCGTTTGTTCTGCTGGTAGCTCCGGCATGGCCTCACAGGTTTTGGTATGCGGATCTTGTCCGGATGGCCTCTTGCCAACCGTGGACTCTTCCGTTAAGACCAGACCTTCTGTCACAAGGTCCTTTTTTCCATCAGGATCTGAAATCCTTAAATTTAAAGGTATGGAGATTGAACGCTTGATTCTTGGTCAAAGAGGTTTCTCTGACTCTGTGATTAATACTATGTTACAGGCTCGTAAATCTGTATCTCGAGAGATATATTATAGAGTCTGGAAGACTTATATTTCTTGGTGTCTTTCTCATCATTTTTCCTGGCATTCTTTTAGAATACCGAGAATTTTACAGTTCCTTCAGGATGGTTTAGATAAGGGTTTGTCCGCAAGTTCTTTGAAAGGACAAATCTCTGCTCTTTCTGTTCTTTTTCACAGAAAGATTGCTATTCTTCCTGATATTCATTGTTTTGTACAAGCTTTGGTTCGTATAAAACCTGTCATTAAGTCAATTTCTCCTCCTTGGAGTTTGAATTTGGTTCTGGGAGCTCTTCAAGCTCCTCCGTTTGAACCTATGCATTCATTGGACATTAAATTACTTTCTTGGAAAGTTTTGTTCCTTTTGGCCATCTCTTCTGCCAGAAGAGTTTCTGGATTATCTGCTCTTTCTTGTGAGTCTCCTTTTCTGATTTTTCATCAGGATAAGGCGGTGTTGCGAACTTCTTTTGAATTTTTACCTAAAGTTGTGAATTCCAACAACATTAGTAGAGAAATTGTAGTTCCTTCATTATGTCCTAATCCTAAGAATTCTAAGGAGAAATCGTTGCATTCTTTGGATGTTGTTAGAGCTTTGAAATATTATGTTGAAGCTACGAAATCTTTTCGTAAGACTTCTAGTCTATTTGTTATCTTTTCCGGTTCTAGAAAAGGCCAGAAAGCTTCTGCCATTTCTTTGGCATCTTGGTTGAAATCTTTAATTCATCTTGCCTATGTTGAGTCGGGTAAAACTCCGCCTCAGAGAATTACAGCTCATTCTACTAGGTCAGTTTCTACTTCCTGGGCGTTTAGGAATGAAGCTTCGGTTGACCAGATCTGCAAAGCAGCAACTTGGTCCTCTTTGCATACTTTTACTAAATTCTACCATTTTGATGTATTTTCTTCTTCTGAAGCAGTTTTTGGTAGAAAAGTACTTCAGGCAGCGGTTTCAGTTTGAATCTTCTGCTTATGTTTTTCGTTAAACTTTATTTTGGGTGTGGATTATTTTCAGCAGGAATTGGCTGTCTTTATTTTATCCCTCCCTCTCTAGTGACTCTTGTGTGGAAAGATCCACATCTTGGGTAGTCATTATCCCATACGTCACTAGCTCATGGACTCTTGCTAATTACATGAAAGAAAACATAATTTATGTAAGAACTTACCTGATAAATTCATTTCTTTCATATTAGCAAGAGTCCATGAGGCCCGCCCTTTTTTTGTGGTGGTTATGATTTTGTATAAAGCACAATTATTCCAATTCCTTATTTTATATGCTTTCACACTTTTTATCACCCCACTTCTTGGCTATTCGTTAAACTGAATTGTGGGTGTGGTGAGGGGTGTATTTATAGGCATTTTGAGGTTTGGGAAACTTTGCCCCTCCTGGTAGGAATGTATATCCCATACGTCACTAGCTCATGGACTCTTGCTAATATGAAAGAAATGAATTTATCAGGTAAGTTCTTACATAAATTATGTTTTACGTAAGAACTTACCTGATAAATTCATTTCTTTCATATTGGCAAGAGTCCATGAGCTAGTGACATATGGGATATACTATCCTACCAGGAGGGGCAAAGTTTCCCAAACCTCAAAATGCCTATAAATACACCCCTCACCACACCCACAATTCAGTTTAATGAATAGCCAAGCAGTGGGGTGATAAAGAAAGGAGTAGAAAGCATCAACAAGGGAAATTTGGAAATAATTGTGCTTTATACAAAAAAATCATAACCACCATAAAAAGGGTGTGCCTCATGGACTCTTGCCAATATGAAAGAAATGAATTTATCAGGTAAGTTCTTACATAAATTGTTTTCTTTCATGTAATTGGCAAGAGTCCATGAGCTAGTGACATATGGGATATCAATACCCAAGATGTGGATCTTCCACTCAAGAGTCACTAGAGAGGGAGGGAATAAAAATAAAAACAGCCATATTCCGCTGAAAAATTAATCCACAACCCAAAAAAATAAGTTTATTTTCATTTATGAAAGAAAAAAACTTAAATCAAAAGCAGAAGAATCAAACTGAAACAGCTGCCTGAAGAACTTTTCTACCAAAAACTGCTTCCGAAGAAGCAAATACATCATAACGGTAGAATTTAGTAAATTTATGCAAAGAGGATCAAGTTGCCGCTTTGCAAATCTGATCAACTGAAGCTTCATTCTTAAAAGCCCACGAAGTGGAGACCGATCTAGTAGAATGAGCTGTAATTCTCTGAGGCGGGGCCTGACCTGACTCCAAATAAGCTTGATGAATCAAAAGTTTCAACCAAGAAGCCAAGGAAATAGCAGAAGCCTTCTGACCTTACCTAGGACCAGAAAATAAAACAAATAGACTGGAAGTCTTCCTGAAATCTTTAGTAGCTTCCACATAATATTTCAAAGCTCTTACCACATCCAAAGAATGTAAGGATCTCTCCAAAGAATTCTTAGGATTAGGACATAAGGAAGGGACAACAATTTCTCTACTTATGTTGTTAGAATTCACAACCTTAGGTAAAAATTGAAAAGAAGTCCGCAAAACTGCCTTATCCTGATGAAAAATCAGAAAAGGAGACTCACAAAAAAGAGCAGATAACTCAGAAACTCTTCTAGCAGAAGAGATGTCCAAAAGAAACAACACTTTCCAAGAAAGTAGTTTAATGTCTAAAGAATGCATAGGTTCAAATGGAGGAGCCTGTAATGCCTTCAGAACCAAATTAAGACTCCAAGGAGGAGAAATTGACTTAATGACAGGCTTAATATGAATTAAAGCCTGTACAAAACAGTGTATATCAGGAAGTATAGCAATCTTTCTGTGAAATAAAACAGAAAGAGCGGAGATTTGTCCTTTCAAGGAACTTGCAGACAAACCCTTATCCAAACCATCCTGAAGAAACTGTAAAATTCTAGGAATTCTAAAAGAATGCCAGGAGAATTTATGAGAAGAACACCATGAAATGTAAGTCTTCCAAACTCTATAATAAATCTTTCTAGAGACAGATTTACGAGCTTGTAACATAGTATTAATCACTGAGTCACCTCAGAGAAACCTCTATGACTTAGAACTAAGCGTTCAATTTCCATACCTTCAAATTTAATGATTTGAGATCCTGATGGAAAAACGGACCTTGAGATAGTAAGTCCGGCCGTAACGGAAGTGGCCAAGGCGGGCAACTGGACATCCGAACCAGATCCACATACCAAAACCTGTGTCGCCATGCTGGAGCCACCAGCAACACAAAAGACTGTTCCATGATGATTTTGGAGATCACTCTTGGAAGGAGAACTAGAGGCGGGAAGATGTAAGCAGGATGATAACACCAAGGAAGTGTCAGCGCATCCACTGCTTCCACCTGAACATCCCTGGACCTGGACAGGTATCTGGGAAGTTTCTTGTTTAGATGAGAGGCCATGAGATCTATCTCTGGAAGACCCCACATCTGAATAATCTGAGAAAACACATCTGGATGGAGAGACCACTCCCCTGGATGTAAAGTCTGGCGGCTGAGATAATCCGCCTCCCAATTGTCTACACGTGGGATATGCACCGCAGAGATTAGACAGGAGCTGGATTCTGCCCAAGCAAGTATCTGAGATACTTCTTTCATACTTGGGGACTTTGAGTCCCACCCTGATGATTGACATAAGCCACAGTTGTGATATGTCTGTCTGAAAACAAATGAACGGTTCTCTCTTTAGCAGAGGCCTGAACTGAAGAGCCCTGAGAATTACACGGAGTTCTAAAATATCTATTGGTAATCTCGCCTCTTGAGATTTCCAAACCCCTTGTGCTGTCAGAGATCCCCAAACAGCTCCCCAACCTGAAAGACTTGCATCTGTTGAGATCACAGTCCAGGTTGGCCGAACAAAAGAAGCCCCTTGAACCAAACGATGGTGATCTATCCACCATGTCAGAGAGTGTCGTACATCGGGATTCAAGGATATTAATTGTGATATCTTTATATAATCCCTGCACCATTGATTCAGCATACAAAGCTGTAGAGGTCTCATGTGAAAACGAGCAAAGGGGATTGCGTCCATGCTGCAGTCATGAGACCTAAAACTTCCATGCACAGAGCCACTGAAGGGAATGATTGAGACTGAAGGTGCCGACATGCGACCAATTTTAAACGTCTCTTGTCTGTTAGATTCAGTGTCCATGACTCTGTCTCTATCTGGGAGCCTAAAAAGGTGACCCTTGTCTGAGGAATCAAGAAACTTTTTGGTAAATTGATCCTCCAACCATGTTTCCGAAGAAACAACACTAGTTGATTCGCGTGAGATTCTGCAGTATTTAAAGACTGAGCTAGTACCAAGATATCGTCCAAATAAGGAAACTCCGAAATACCCTGTTCTCTGATTACAGATAGTAGGGCAGCCAGAACATTTAAAAAGATTCTTGGAGCTTTTGCTAGGCCAAATGGAAGAGCAACAAATTGGTAATGCTTGTCTAGAAAAGAGAATCTCAGAAACTGATAGTGTTCTGGATGAATCGGAATATGAAGGTATTCATCCTGCAAGTCTATTGTGGACATATAATGTCCTCGCTGAACAAAAGGCAGAATAGTCCTTATAGTCACCATCTTGAAAGTTGGTACTCTTACATAACGATTCAAAATTTTCAGAACTGGTCTGAATAAATTTTCTTTCTTTGGTACAATGAATAGGTTTGAATAAAACCCCAAACCTTGTTCCTGAGGAGGAACTGGCATGATTACCCCTGAAGACTCCAGGTCTGAAACACACTTCAGAAAAGCCTGAGCTTTTATTGGATTTACAGGGATACATGAGAGAAAAAATCTTCTCCCAGGAGGTCTTACTCTGAATCCTATTCGATACCCTTGAGAGACAATGCTCTGAATCCAATGATTTTGGACAGATTTTATCCAAAAATCCTTGAAAAACCTTAATCTGCCCCCTACCAGCTGAGCTGGAATGAGGGCCGCACCTTCATGCGGACTTAGGGGCTGACTTTGGTTTCCTAAATGGCTTGGATTTAATCCAATTTGAGCAAGGCTTCCAATTGGAAGCAGATTCCTTAGGGGGAGGATTGAGTTTTTGTTCCTTATTCTGACGAAAGGAACGAAAACGGTTAGAAGCCTTATATTTACCCTTAGGTTTTTTATCCTGAGGCAGAAAAACTCCTTTTCCCCCAGTAATAGTTGAAATAATAGAATCCAACTGAGAACCAAACAAATTATTACCTTGGAAAGAAAGAGATAGTAATCTAGATTTAGATGTCATATCAGCATTCCAAGATTTAAGCCACAAAACTCTTCTAGCTAATACAGCTAAAGACATGGATCTAACATCAATTTTGATATCAAAAATAGCATCACAAATAAAATGATTAGCATGTTGCAGTAAGTGAATAATGCTAGATATGTCAGAATCCAATTCTTGTTGCGCTAAATTCTCCAACCAGAAAGTTGATGCAGCCGCAACATCTGCCAAAGAAATAGCAGGTCTGAGAAGATGACCTGAATATAAATAGGCCTTACTTAGAAAAGATTCAAGCTTCCTATCTAAAGGATACTTAAAGGAAGTACTATCTTCCATAGGAATAGTGGTACGTTTAGCAAGAGTAGAAACAGCCCCATCAACTTTGGGGATTTTTTCCCAAAACTCTATAGATTTTGCTGGTAAAGGATACAATTTTTTAAACCTTGAAGAAGGAATAAAAGAAGTACCTGGCTTATTCCATTCCCTAGAAATCATATCAGAAATAGCCTCAGGAATAGGAAAACCCCCTGGAGGAACCACAGGAGGTTTAAAAACAGCATTTAAAAGTTTATTAGACTGAACGTCAATAGGACTGGTTACCTCAATATCCAAAGTAATTAACACTTCTTTTAATAAAGAACGCATATACTCTATTTTAAATAAATAAGTAGATTTGTCAGTGTCAATGTCTGAGGAAGGATCTTCTGTCTCAGATAGATCCTCATCAGAAGAGGATACATTATTATGTTGTTGGTCATTGGAAATTTCATTAGCTAAATGAGAAGTTTTAAAAGACCTTTTACGTTTATTAGAAGGTGGAAATGCAGACAAAGCCTTCAGAATAGAATCAGAAACAAATTCTTTAAAATTTACAGGTATATCATGCACATTAGAAGTTGAAGGAACTGCAACTGGCAATGTACTATTACTGATGGAAACACTATCTGCATGTAAAAGTTTATCATGACAACTATTACAAATGACATTCGGTGAAATAATTTCTACAATTTTACAACAAATGCACTTAGCTTTGGTAGAACCGATGTCAGGCAGCAATGTTCCAGCAGAAACTTCTGAGACAGGATCATATTGGGACATCTTGCACAATGTAAGAGAAAAAATAACATATAAAGCAAAATTATCTATTTCCTTATATGACAGTTTCAGGAATGGGAAAAAATGCAAAAGCATAGGCCTCTGATAGAAAAAAAGCAAGAGGCAAACATACAAGGGGTATTGAAAAAAATGAACAAGTTTGGCGCAAAGTATGACGCACAACGTAGCGTAAACTTTTTTTGGCGCCAAAAATAACCGGAAATGACACACTCGCTTCACTAATGACGCTGCCGTGTGAAAGGTCTCAGCGTCACGTATGACGCCGGAAATGACGAAGTTGCGTCATAAACGTAATTTTTTAGCGCTAAAATAATTTCGCAACAAGAATGACGCAATAAAGTTTAGCAATTGACGCACCTGCGGGCCTAATACCCGCAATTGCAAGAAGTAGTCAATTAAAAAAAAATGACTAAACCCCAGGTAAGAAATACATTTCTTAAAATGTTTATATTCCCCAAATATGAAACTGACAGTCTGCAGAAGGAAATTCATGAACTTGACTCATGGCAAATATAAGTACAATACATATATTTAGAACTTTATATAAATGCATAAAGTGCCAAACCATAGCTGAGAGTGTCTTAAGTAATGAAAGCATACTTACCACATATAGCAGATAGCCAAACCAGTACTAAAACAGTTATTAGTAGAGGTAATGGTAAATTTAGAGTATATCGTCGATCTGAAAAGGGAGGTAGATGAATCTCTACGACCGATAACAGAGAACCTATGAAATAGACCCCCGTTAGGGAAATCATCTTATTCAAATAAGTTATACTCCCTTCACGTCCCTCTGACATTCGCTGTACTCTGAGAGGAATCGGGCTTCAACAATGCTGAGAAGCGCATATCAACGTAGAATTCTTAGCACAAACTTACTTCACCACCTCCATAGGAGGCAAAGTTTGTAAAACTGAATTGTGGGTGTAGTGAGGGGTGTATTTATAGGCATTTTGAGGTTTGGGAAACTTTGCCCCTCCTGGTAGGATTGTATATCCCATATGTCACTAGCTCATGGACTCTTGCCAATTACATGAAAGAAATGATGCTTCTGTAGAACAGATTTGCAAGGCTGCAACTTGCTCTTCTCTATATACTTTTTCCAAATTTTATACTTTTGCCCCGGCTGAGGCTTCTTTTGGGAGAAAGACTCTTCAAGCGATTTTGCCTTCTTGTCCCTCCCTATTCATCTGTGTCCTCTAGCTTGGGTATTGGTTTCCAACAGTAAATGATGAAGTCGTGGACTCACCATATCTTAGGAAAGAAAACAAAATTTATGCTTACCTGATAAATGTATTTATTTCTGGATATGGTGAGTCCACAGCCCCACCCCTTATTTCAGTTATTTTTTACAAAATCTCAGGCACCTCTACACCTTGTGTTACTCCTTTTTTCTCCATTTTCCTTCAGTTGAATGACTGGGGCTTGTGGGTAGGTGAGTGATGCTTAACAGCTTGGCTGTGGTGCTCTTTGTCTCCTTCTGATGGCCAGGAGTGATATTCCCAACAGTAAATGATGAAGCCGTGGACTCAACATATTCGGAAAGAAATACATTTATCAGGTAAGCATACATTTTGTTTTTAGAACCAATACGCTCTACTTTAGTGCTTCCGGCATCACTGCGACATCACTGTGACCACCTGTCTTATTTTTCTTTCAGGAGACAGATGACTACAGATATTTTGACCCAAAGATGCTGCGTGGAAATGACAGGTGATTTTTTTTTTACCTTCTGAAACTATACGAGTCACTGCTACATTTAGCTTGCAGGATATTTTCTAGTAGCAGAACAGATGTGTAACATGCACACCTATTATTTAACTCTTTCAATGCTAACAATGTGTCCCATGCATTGCTCTGCATAGTAGATTTTTTAATAAGCCTATGGTAGGATATCACTAAAATATTATTCTTGTAGGGGCATCAATGGAGCATTACTTGGTATATGAGGAGGTTACGTTTTCAGTTTGAAGCTTCCACTACAGCTGTTATCATGTCTTGTATATTGTCTCTAACAAGTGTATTGTATATTCAAACACAGCTCTGTCCCAAGGAACAAGAATCCCTTCCAAGAGGTGAGAGCATTGAAGGCTCAAGTGGTGATTATGCTCCCCCCCCCCCCCCCTTATAGCATTAATCTGTCTGTATAGGGTTTGTGTATTCAGTGTTGCTGCTTAATACGTGAAATTGGTGCCTTTGCTTCTGTTTGCTGCACTGTGAGCATGGTTTGTTGTTGTTCTGCATTGTGCATCATTTTTCAGCCATGATATGGAATTTTAATCTGAATCCTGCACATGTTTCTGCTCATTGCAGGCCATCGTATTTGTTGTTGGAGGAGGGAACTACATAGAATACCAGAATCTTGTGGACTACACAAAGGTATATCCTTCTTTATTTACAGCGTAGCAGCTTACCGTGACTTAAAATTATATGAGCTTTATTTCTCTTGTATTAATAACTCATTTATTTGGTGTTCTTTCTCATTGTTCTTGTGAACAAATACATTTCCTGTGATCATTTATCTGACCTGTCTTTATGCTGTAACTCATTTAATACATCATTATCATGTTTCAATCGTTCTTCATGTCAGCTTCTTCCTTACTTTGGAGAGAAAGTAGCAATAGGAACAAATTGTAACTTTACATGGCAGCTAAAATAAACTTTTACTGATACTTCTTTATGGTGCGATGGAAAGTAATGGTTCAAAACAGACTTTAAAATAGTATGGCAATCTAGAGCTAGTTCCGACAAAAGCGGTGTTATCTAAACCAAAGGTGTCCAACTCCTGTTGCCAAAGGTCACAAAATTCCCAGTATGTTAGGATGTTGTGTGTCGGCCCATGTGATATAAATAACCCAGTATGTTAGGATGTTGTGTGTCAGCCCATGTGATATAAATAACCCAGTATGTTAGGATGTTGTGTGTCAGCCCATGTGATATAAATAACCCAGTATGTTAGGATGTTGTGTGTCAGCTCATGTGATATAAATAGCCCAGTATGTTAGGATGTTGTGTGTCAGCTCATGTGATATAAATAGCCCAGTATGTTAGGATGTTGTGTGTCAGCTCATGTGATATAAATAGCCCAGTATATTAGGATGTTGTGTGTCAGCCCATGTGATATAAATAGCCCAGTATGTTAGGATGTTGTGTGTCAGCTCATGTGATATAAATAACCCAGTATGTTAGGATGTTGTGTGTCAGCTCATGTGATATAAATAGCCCAGTATATTAGGATGTTGTGTGTCACCTCATGTGATTTAAATAGCCCAGTATGTTAGGATGTTGTGTGTCAGCTCATGTGATTTAAATAACCCAGTATGTTAGGATGTTGTGTGTCACCTCATGTGATTTAAATAGCCCAGTATGTTAGGATGTTGTGTGTCAGCCCATGTGATTTAAATAACCCAGTATGTTAGGATGTTGTGTGTCAGCCCATGTGATATAAATAGCCCAGTATATTAGGATGTTGTGTGTCACCTCATGTGATTTAAATAGCCCAGTATGTTAGGATGTTGTGTGTCACCTCATGTGATTTAAATAGCCCAGTATGTTAGGATGTTGTGTGTCAGCCCATGTGATATAAATAACCCAGTATGTTAGGATGTTGTGTGTCAGCCCATGTGATTTAAATAACCCAGTATGTTAGGATGTTGTGTGTCAGCCCATGTGATATAAATAGCCCAGTATATTAGGATGTTGTGTGTCACCTCATGTGATTTAAATAGCCCAGTATGTTAGGATGTTGTGTGTCAGCCCATGTGATATAAATAACCCAGTATGTTAGGATGTTGTGTGTCAGCCCATGTGATATAAATAACCCAGTATGTTAGGATGTTGTGTGTCAGCCCATGTGATATAAATAGCCCAGTATATTAGGATGTTGTGTGTCACCTCATGTGATTTAAATAGCCCAGTATGTTAGGATGTTGTGTCAGCCCATGTGATATAAATAACCCAGTATGTTAGGATGTTGTGTGTCAGCCCATGTGATTTAAATAACCCAGTATGTTAGGATGTTGTGTGTCAGCCCATGTGATATAAATAGCCCAGTATGTTAGGATGTTGTGTGTCAGCCCATGTGATATAAATAGCCCAGTATGTTAGGATGTTGTGTGTCAGCCCATGTGATTTAAATAACCCAGTATGTTAGGATGTTGTGTGTCAGCCCATGTGATATAAATAGCCCAGTATGTTAGGATGTTGTGTGTCAGCCCATGTGATATAAATAGCCCAGTATGTTAGGATGTTGTGTGTCAGCCCATGTGATTTAAATAACCCAGTATGTTAGGATGTTGTGTGTCAGCCCATGTGATATAAATAGCCCAGTATGTTAGGATGTTGTGTGTCACCTCATGTGATTTAAATAGCCCAGTATGTTAGGATGTTGCGTGTCAGCCCATGTGATTTAAATAGCCTAGTATGTTACGATGTTGTGTGTCGGCCCATGTGATTTAAATAACCCAGTATGTTAGGATGTTGTCTGTCAGCCCATGTGATATAAATAGCCCAGTATATTAGGATGTTGTGTGTCAGCCCATGTGATATAAATAGCCCAGTATGTTAGGATGTTGTGTGTCAGCTCATGTGATATAAATAACCCAGTATGTTAGGATGTTGTGTGTCAGCTCATGTGATATAAATAACCCAGTATGTTAGGATGTTGTGTGTCAGCTCATGTGATTTAAATAGCCCAGTATGTTAGGATGTTGTGTGTCAGCTCATGTGATTCAAATAGCCCAGTATGTTAGGATGTTCTGTCAGCCCATGTGATATAAATAACCCAGTATGTTAGGATGTTGTGTGTCAGCTCGTGATTTAAATAGCCCAGTATGTTAGGATGTTGTGTGTCAGCTCATGTGATATAAATAGCCCAGTATGTTAGGATGTTGTGTGTCAGCTCATGTTATTTAAGTAGCCCAGTATGTTAGGATGTTGTGTGTCAGCTCATGTGATTTAAATAACCCAGTATGTTAGGATGTTGTGTGTCAGCCCATGTGATTTAAATAGCCCAATATGATAGGATGTTGTGTGTCAGCCCATGTGATATAAATAGCTCAGTATGTTAGGATGTTGTGTGAGCCCAGGTGATTTAAATAGCCCAGTATGTTAGGATGTTGTGTGTCAGCTCATGTGATTCAAATAGCCCAGTATGTTAGGATGTTGTGTGTCAGCCCATGTGATATAAATAGCCCAGTATGTTAGGATGTTGTGTGTCAGCCCATGTGATTTAAATAACCCAGTATGTTAGGATGTTGTGTGTCACCTCATGTGATTCAAATAGCCCAGTATGTTAGGATGTTGTGTGTCAGCCCATGTGATATAAATAGCCCAGTATGTTAGGATGTTGTGTGTCAGCTCATGTGATTTAAATAACCCAGTATGTTAGGATGTTGTGTGTCAGCCCATGTGATTCAAATAGCCCAGTATGTTAGGATGTTGTGTGTCAGCCCATGTGATATAAATAGCCCAGTATGTTAGGATGTTGTGTGTCAGCTCATGTGATTCAAATAGCCCAGTATGTTAGGATGTTGTGTGTCAGCCCATGTGATTTAAACAACCTAGTATGTTAGGATGTTGTGTGTCAGCCCATGTGATATAAATAGCCCAGTATGTTAGGATGTTGTCTGTCAGCCCATGTGATATAAATAGCCCAGTATGTTAGGATGTTGTGTGTCGGCCCATGTGATTTAAATAGCCCAGTATGTTAGGATGTTGTGTGTCGGCCCATGTGATATAAATAGCCCAGTATGTTAGGATGTTGTGTGTCGGCCCATGTGATATAAATAGCCCAGTATGTTAGGATGTTGTGTGTCAGCTCATGTGATTTAAATAGCCCAGTATGTTAGGATGTTGTGTGTCAGCCCATGTGATATAAATAGCCCAGTATGTTAGGATGTTGTGTGTCAGCCCATGTGATATAAATAGCCCAGTATGTTAGGACGTTGTGTGTCAGCTCATTTGATTTAAATAGCCCAGTATGTTAGGATGTTGCGTGTCGGCCCATGTGATATAAATAGCCCAGTATGTTAGGATGTTGTGTGTCAGCCCATGTGATATAAATAGCCCAGTATGTTAGGATGTTGTGTGTCAGCCCATGTGATTTAAATAGCCCAGTATGTTAGGATGTTGTGTATCAGCTCATGTGATTTAAATAGCCCAGTATGTTAGGATGTTGTGTGTCAGCCCATGTGATATAAATAACCCAGTATGTTAGGATGTTGTGTGTCAGCTCATGTGATTTAAATAGCCTAGTATGTTAGGATGTTGTGTATCAGCTCATGTGATTTAAATAACCCAGTATGTTAGGATGTTGTGTGTCAGCCCATATGATATAAATAGCCCAGTATGATAGGATGTTGTGTGTCAGCCCATGTGATATAAATAGCCCAGTATGATAGGATGTTGCGTGTCAGCCCATGTGATATAAATAGCCTAGTATGTTAGGATGTTGTGTGTCAGCCCATGTGATATAAATAGCCCAGTATGTTAGGATGTTGTGTGTCAGCCCATGTGATTTAAATAGCCCAGTATGTTAGGATGTTGTGTATCAGCTCATGTGATTTAAATAGCCCAGTATGTTAGGATGTTGTGTGTCAGCCCATGTGATATAAATAACCCAGTATGTTAGGATGTTGTGTGTCAGCTCATGTGATTTAAATAGCCTAGTATGTTAGGATGTTGTGTATCAGCTCATGTGATTTAAATAACCCAGTATGTTAGGATGTTGTGTGTCAGCCCATATGATATAAATAGCCCAGTATGATAGGATGTTGTGTGTCAGCCCATGTGATATAAATAGCCCAGTATGATAGGATGTTGTGTGTCAGCCCATGTGATATAAATAGCCCAGTATGTTAGGATGTTGTGTGTCAGCCCATGTGATTTAAATAGCCTAGTATGTTAGGATGTTGTGTCAGCTCATGTGATTTGAAGGGAGATAAAGACTTTTCAGTAATATTGCAATAAATTTACATTCTGTTACAGTGAGAATTATCTTAAAGCACCATTAAATACAGTATAATTGCATAATCAACAAATGCATTATATAAAGACTACACAATAATGCACTATATTGCAACGTCTTTTACTGCACATATAAGCAAATATTTTATATAACAAGAAAAAAATGTTATAGCAAAGATGAACTGCACTGTGAACACTTTTGCTCCTGCTACTCATTAAATAGCTGATAACTGTTTAGATATTTTATTATTATACAGTCCACTGCTGTTAAAGTTAATCTGACTTTAACTTATCGTATTTCCTTTCTAGACCAAACAAGGGAAGCATGTTCTGTATGGATGTACTGAACTGTTCAATGCTACACAGTTTGTTAAACAGGTAACACTAATAGTTGTATATTTTGCTGTATGCTCCTTTCAGCTGTTTAGTCCCATGCTTTGGCTAGATATGTCCCAGCTTCTTTATATAAAATCTAGAATATGTCAACAGATATAGTGCTTTTGTCTCATAATATTAACCCTTATAACCATCTCCTTTAGCAATAAATATTCATAATTCCCGTCCAACTGCATTATTTACTGTAGATGACTGGGTATAGTGAGATGCATTTCTGCTACTGATGCACAAATAATACAAGAAATAAATATTTGTTTCTTTCTCTTCTCCAGCTTTTTCAGCTTGGACAGAAGTGAGGAGAGATGCTTCCTGCCCACACTCCACTGAACAGGACTAAGACATTGGAATATGACTAAAATGTGGACCTTTACATGAACTCTTCCACCGGATGTTACTACCAACAGATTGACTGATGAGTGGATCTTGGTCTCAGCCTTTATACTGTCAATATATTATAGGCCTTGTTGGTGGTCAAGGGCATATATGACAATTAACTCCTTACTGGAGTTGCCTCTGGTGGCTGCCACACCTGTGATCATCAACATTAATTATTTGTATCAACTTCTACTCAAAAGAGCTATTTCCAAATAAAAGTAAAATGTAATATGGTTTCATTTCCAGAGAGAGCATTCCTGCTTATACCTTCGCTTATATACTGCATTTAACATATGGTTATCTTTGCTGTGGAGCTTGCAAACTAATCAGTAATGCAGAGTGACAGCAGGGTTGAGGTGCATTTTTGAAGTCCTCCATGTGGAGTCTTCTGCATTGCACAAACAATTCCCAGAAATGTGCCCTATTGTTGCTAACATTAGCATTATAAAAAACCTTAAATGTAAAATACTTGTATCAGAACATTATCCCTTGTGAAAAGTATCCATTCAGCAGCAAGTCCAAAAGGTTCTCTGCCTTTTATACTTATGGGTTTTTGCATGCATGTAACATCCTCCCCCTGAAATTAAACTTTCATGATTCAGGTGGAGCATACATTTAATAAAAACACTTTCCAGTTTTCTTCTGCCATCAAATTGACCTCTCCTCCTCTGAGGTAGGCTTAGGAGCTCTACACAAAAATGTTTCAAACACTGTTGCAAATACTGCTACTATATAAGCTCACAATTTTGCTAAAAATTTGTAAAACACCTAAAATGGGAAGAGATACATCACAGCTCATTGATTTCAACAATTAATTAAAAAAAATCAATCATGATAAATTTAATGGGAACCATCAGGTTGCATATTATTATTGAGGGGGGGGTTTCACTCAGTGGTTTGGAAGATAGTTGTTTGCTTTATATTGTTTAGAGGAAATAGTATTGTTTCTATGTGATGTGCATCTCTTCATTTTCCTTTTTACGTTAACTATTGTGTACTCAGTGGCAAAAATTCTGACACTGCAATGCTGGGGGGCAGTCCGCTTGTCCAGCTTTTCAAGGCTGGTGGGCTGCTGTAGGGCCACATCACCTGCTTGGGGACCAGTGGCAGGGAGCAGAGGCAGGCCACGGAGTGACCTGTGCGCACAGTGCATGTTGCAAGGCTGCTCCGCTTCAGACCAGGCAGCAATTGTAAAGGGATATTCATAGATGAATTACATCTTTAAATGGAAACATATTTGCAATATACATATTAGCAAAAATGCTTCTAGTAAAAGTTATCACTGTTTTATGGTTTTCTCTGCACGTGCATGTGAAGCATAGCTAGAGATTCTCAGTGCACCCGCATTTTAAATACTACAGCTGCTCAGAGTGCCAGTATGGCTTGTATTATGTTATCAATTACCAAATTGAGTCATAACCAAATGATACAAGCACCTTCGTCTCTCTCTAAGCAAGAGCTGTGTTTAAAAAATGCGGGTGCACGTTGCATACTTAAATACACTTTTGAAACCGCTATATCTTTTATTAGAAGCATATTTGCTAATACATGTATATTACAAATATGCATCCATGTGGATTCAATTTTGGGTGGAATGTCCGTATAATCTAGACTTCATTACCTGTTAAATTATTCAGTAGTGTTCATTGCTTCTTCTTTTTTCTTTTTTTTTAGTTTAAATTTTTTATACTTGCTGGCAATTATTTACGGTTTCATAAATGGGACCATGGTCTTTAAGACACATGCACGCTCCTGACCCTACCTGAAAATGTTCTTCAAAGCAGCTAGGATACCAAGAGCGAGATCTTTTGTTGTTGAATTGAATATTTTCAATCTGTCTGAATCATGAAAGTTTCATTTTGACTTCCATGTCCCTGAGATGAAGTGGTTATGGAATTAAAAACTAATTTAATTATATCACCATTATTTTATGCATTTTCTCAAACTCTTTACTGTATCTGTCATAAAAAGTAAGCCAACTTGCTAAATGACTATGATATTTTGATATATTAAGCATAATTTAATATAACTGGATCAGTAAAAAAAAAAAACTTTCTAAAATGTGGACCATTTGATTGTAAAATTGCATTTCTTTCATGTAATTAGCAAGAGTCCATGAGCTAGTGATGTATGGGATATACATTCCTACCAGGAGGGGCAAAGTTTCCCAAACCTCAAAATGCCTATAAATACACCCCTCACCACACCCACAATTCAGTTTTACAAACTTTGCCTCCGATGGAGGTGGTGAAGTAAGTTTGTGCTAGATTCTACGTTGATATGCGCTCCGCAGCAAGTTGGAGCCTGGTTTTCCTCTCAGCGTGCAGTGAATGTCAGAGGGATGTGAGGAGAGTATTGCCTATTTGAATGCAGTGATCTCCTTCTAAGGGGTCTATTTCATAGGTTCTCTGTTATCGGTCGTAGAGATTCATCTCTTACCTCCCTTTTCAGATCGACGATATACTCTTATATATACCATTACCTCTGCTGATTCTCGTTTCAGTACTGGTTTGGCTATCTGCTATATGTAGATGAGTGTCCTGGGGTAAGTAAGTCTTATTTTCTGTGACACTCCAAGCTATGGTTGGGCACTTTGTTTATAAAGTTCTAAATATATGTATTCAAACATTTATTTGCCTTGACTCAGAATGTTCAACTTTCCTTATTTTCAGACAGTCAGTTTCATATTTGGGATAATGCATTTTGATTTGACCATTTTTTCTTACCTTAAAATTTGACTTTTTCCCTGTGGGCTGTTAGGCTCGCGGGGGCTGAAAATGCTTCATTTTATTGCGTCATTCTTGGCGCGGACTTTTTTGGCGCAAAAATTCTATTTCCGTTTCCGGCGTCATACGTGTCGCCGGAAGTTGCGTCATTCTTTGACGTTATTTCGCGCCAAAAATGTCGGCGTTCCGGATGTGGCGTCATTTTTGGCGCCAAAAAGCATTTAGGCGCCAAATAATGTGGGCGTCTTATTTGGCGCGAAAAAATATGGGCGTCACTTTTGTCTCCACATTATTTAAGTCTCATTTTTTATTGCTTCTGGTTGCTAGAAGCTTGTTCTTTGGCATTCTTTCCCATTCCTGAAACTGTCATTTAAGGAATTTGATCAATTTTGCTTTATATGTTGTTTTTTCTCTTACATATTGCAAGATGTCTCACGTTGCATCTGAGCCAGAAGATACTACAGGAAAATCGCTGTCAAGTGCTGAATCTACCAAAGCTAAGTGTATCTGCTGTAAACTTTTGGTAGCTATTTCTCCAGCTGTTGTTTGTATTGATTGTCATGACAAACTTGTTAAAGCAGATAATATTTCCTTTAGTAAAGTACCATTGCCTGTTGCAGTTCCCTCAACATCTAAGGTGCAGAATGTTCCTGATAATATAAGAGATTTTGTTTCTGAATCCATAAAGAAGGCTATGTCTGTTATTTCTCCTTCTAGTAAACGTAAAAAATCTTTTAAAACTTCTCTCCCTACAGATGAATTTTTAAATGAACATCATCATTCTGATTCTGATGACTCCTCTGGTTCAGAGGATTCTGTCTCTGAGGTTGATGCTGATAAATCTTCATATTTATTTAAAATGGAATTTATTCGTTCTTTACTTAAAGAAGTTCTAATTGCTTTAGAAATAGAGGATTCTGGTCCTCTTGATACTAATTCTAAACGTTTAGATAAGGTATTTAAAGCTCCTGTGGTTATTCCAGAAGTTTTTCCTGTTCCTAATGCTATTTCTGCAGTAATTTCCAAAGAATGGGATAATTTGGGTAATTCATTTACTCCTTCTAAACGTTTTAAGCAATTATATCCTGTGCCGTCTGACAGATTAGAATTTTGGGACAAGATCCCTAAAGTTGATGGGGCTATTTCTACCCTTGCTAAACGTACTACTATTCCTACGTCAGATGGTACTTCGTTTAAGGATCCTCTAGATAGGAAAATTGAGTCCTTTCTAAGAAAAGCTTATCTGTGTTCAGGTAATCTTCTTAGACCTGCTATATCTTTGGCTGATGTTGCTGCAGCTTCAACTTTTTGGTTGGAAACTTTAGCGCAACAAGTAACACATCGTGATTCTCATGATATTATTATTCTTCTTCAGCATGCTAATAATTTTATCTGTGATGCCATTTTTGATATTATCAGAGTTGATGTCAGGTTTATGTCTCTAGCTATTTTAGCTAGAAGAGCTTTATGGCTTAAAACTTGGAATGCTGATATGGCTTCTAAATCAACTTTACTTTCCATTTCTTTCCAGGGTAACAAATTATTTGGTTCTCAGTTGGATTCCATTATTTCAACTGTTACTGGTGGGAAAGGAACTTTTTTACCACAGGATAAAAAATCTAAAGGTAAAAACAGGGCTAATAATCGTTTTCGTTCCTTTCGTTTCAACAAAGAACAAAAGCCTGATCCTTCATCCTCAGGAGCAGTCTCAGTTTGGAGACCGTCTTTGGATTCAGAACATTGTTTCAGAAGGGTACAGAATTGGTTTCAAGATAAGACCTCCTGCAAAGAGATTTTTTCTTTCCCGTGTCCCAGTAAATCCAGTGAAAGCTCAAGCATTTCTGAAATGTGTTTCAGATCTAGAGTTGGCTGGAGTAATTATGCCAGTTCCAGTTCTGGAACAGGGGTTGGGGTTTTATTCGAATCTCTTCATTGTACCAAAGAAGGAGAATTCTTTCAGACCAGTTCTGGATCTAAAAATATTGAATCGTTATGTAAGGATACCAACGTTCAAGATGGTAACTGTAAGGACTATCTTACCTTTTGTTCAGCAAGGGAATTATATGTCCACGATAGATTTACAGGATGCATATCTGCATATTCCGATTCATCCAGATCATTATCAGTTCCTGAGATTCTCGTTTCTGGACAAGCATTACCAATTTGTGGCTCTGCCGTTTGGCCTAGCTACAGCTCCAAGAATTTTTACAAAGGTTCTCGGTGCCCTGCTGTCTGTAATCAGAGAACAGGGTATTGTGGTATTTCCTTATTTGGACGATATCTTGGTACTTGCTCAGTCTTTACATTTAGCAGAATCTCATACGAATCGACTTGTGTTGTTTCTTCAAGATCATGGTTGGAGGATCAATTTACCAAAAAGTTCTTTGATTCCTCAGACAAGGGTAACCTTTCTGGGTTTCCAGATGGATTCAGTGTCCATGACTCTGTCTTTAACAGACAAGAGACGTCTAAAGTTGATTACAGCTTGTCGAAACCTTCAGTCACAATCATTCCCTTCGGTAGCCTTATGCATGGAAATTCTAGGTCTTATGACTGCTGCATCGGACGCGATCCCCTTTGCTCGTTTTCACATGCGACCTCTTCAGCTCTGTATGCTGAAGCAATGGTGCAAGGATTACACGAAGATATCTCAATTAATATCTTTAAAACCGATTGTTCGACACTCTCTAACATGGTGGACAGATCACCATCGTT
Source organism: Bombina bombina (assembly GCF_027579735.1). NCBI lineage: Eukaryota > Metazoa > Chordata > Amphibia > Anura > Bombinatoridae > Bombina > Bombina bombina. Next base: position 254,299,461 of record NC_069499.1, on the reverse strand, counting down.
TAATTCAGGGGGCTTCTTTTGTGCTTCCGACCTGGACTGTAATTTCAACAGATGCAAGTCTCACAGGTTGGGGAGCTGTGTGGGGATCTCTGACGGCACAAGGAGTTTGGGAATCTCAGGAGGTGAGATTACCGATCAATATTTTGGAACTCCGTGCAATTTTCAGAGCTCTTCAGTTTTGGCCTCTTCTGAAGAGAGAATCGTTCATTTGTTTTCAGACAGACAATGTCACAACTGTGGCATACATCAATCATCAAGGAGGGACTCACAGTACTCTGGCTATGAAAGAAGTATCTCAAATTTTGGTTTGGGCGGAATCCAGCTCCTGTCTAATCTCTGCGGTTCATATCCCAGGTGTAGACAATTGGGAAGCGGATTATCTCAGTCGCCAAACGTTGCATCCGGGCGAATGGTCTCTTCACCCAGAGGTATTTCTTCAGATTGTTCAAATGTGGGAACTTCCAGAAATAGATCTGATGGCGTCCCATCTAAACAAGAAACTTCCCAGGTATCTGTCCAGATCCCGGGATCCTCAGGCGGAGGCAGTGGATGCATTATCACTTCCTTGGAAGTATCATCCTGCCTATATCTTTCCGCCTCTAGTTCTTCTTCCAAGAGTAATCTCCAAGATTCTGAAGGAATGCTCGTTTGTTCTGCTGGTAGCTCCGGCATGGCCTCACAGGTTTTGGTATGCGGATCTTGTCCGGATGGCCTCTTGCCAACCGTGGACTCTTCCGTTAAGACCAGACCTTCTGTCACAAGGCCCTTTTTTCCATCAGGATCTGAAATCCTTAAATTTAAAGGTATGGAGATTGAACGCTTGATTCTTGGTCAAAGAGGTTTCTCTGACTCTGTGATTAATACTATGTTACAGGCTCGTAAATCTGTATCTCGAGAGATATATTATAGAGTCTGGAAGACTTATATTTCTTGGTGTCTTTCTCATCATTTTTCTTGGCATTCTTTTAGAATACCGAGAATTTTACAGTTTCTTCAGGATGGTTTAGATAAGGGTTTGTCCGCAAGTTCTTTGAAAGGACAAATCTCTGCTCTTTCTGTTCTTTTTCACAGAAAGATTGCTATTCTTCCTGATATTCATTGTTTTGTACAAGCTTTGGTTCGTATAAAACCTGTCATTAAGTCAATTTCTCCTCCTTGGAGTTTGAATTTGGTTCTGGGAGCTCTTCAAGCTCCTCCGTTTGAACCTATGCATTCATTGGACATTAAATTACTTTCTTGGAAAGTTTTGTTCCTTTTGGCCATCTCTTCTGCTAGAAGAGTTTCTGAATTATCTGCTCTTTCTTGTGAGTCTCCTTTTCTGATTTTTCATCAGGATAAGGCGGTGTTGCGAACTTCTTTTGAATTTTTACCTAAAGTTGTGAATTCCAACAACATTAGTAGAGAAATTGTGGTTCCTTCATTATGTCCTAATCCTAAGAATTCTAAGGAGAAATCGTTGCATTCTTTGGATGTTGTTAGAGCTTTGAAATATTATGTTGAAGCTACGAAATCTTTCCGTAAGACTTCTAGTCTATTTGTTATCTTTTCCGGTTCTAGGAAAGGCCAGAAAGCTTCTGCCATTTCTTTGGCATCTTGGTTGAAATCTTTAATTCATCTTGCCTATGTTGAGTCGGGTAAAATTCCGCCTCAGAGAATTACAGCTCATTCTACTAGGTCAGTATCTACTTCCTGGGCGTTTAGGAATGAAGCTTCGGTTGACCAGATCTGCAAAGCAGCAACTTGGTCCTCTTTGCATACTTTTACTAAATTCTACCATTTTGATGTATTTTCTTCTTCTGAAGCAGTTTTTTGTAGAAAAGTACTTCAGGCAGCGGTTTCAGTTTGAATCTTCTGCTTATGTTTTTCGTTAAACTTTATTTTGGGTGTGGATTATTTTCAGCAGGAATTGGCTGTCTTTATTTTATCCCTCCCTCTCTAGTGACTCTTGTGTGGAAAGATCCACATCTTGGGTAGTCATTATCCCATACGTCACTAGCTCATGGACTCTTGCTAATTACATGAAAGAAAACATAATTTATGTAAGAACTTACCTGATAAATTCATTTCTTTCATATTAGCAAGAGTCCATGAGGCCCGCCCTTTTTTTGTGGTGGTTATGATTTTGTATAAAGCACAATTATTCCAATTCCTTATTTTATATGCTTTCGCACTTTTTTATCACCCCACTTCTTGGCTATTCGTTAAACTGAATTGTGGGTGTGGTGAGGGGTGTATTTATAGGCATTTTGAGGTTTGGGAAACTTTGCCCCTCCTGGTAGGAATGTATATCCCATACGTCACTAGCTCATGGACTCTTGCTAATATGAAAGAAATGAATTTATCAGGTAAGTTCTTACATAAATTATGTTTTTCAGAAGTTACTATTAGAATGGTCTAATATATTAATTTTATAATATTTTGCAATCATTTGAACTAAATTGCTATTGTGATCTGAGATATCAGAAATTGTTTTACATTATAATGCTAATGTGTATATATTTATTTCTTTTACAAGATTAGATGAGTCCACGGATTTCATCCTTATGGGATATCGCCTCCTGGTAAGCAGGAGGAGGCAAAGAGCACTACAGCAGAGCTGTATATATAGCTCCTCCCTTCCCTCCCACCCCAGTCATTCTCTTTGCCTGTGTTAGTTGGATAGGAGATGGCAAAGTGAGGTGTTAGTAAAGATTCTTCAATCAAGTGTTTATTATTATCACTGAGTGCTACTTTGTGCTAGGGTGTAGCCTAGACCAAATCAGTCTCTTCCATAACAAAAGAGAAGCATTTGGTGGCTTTGAAGCAATGGGAACTGGTGGGACATAATTCTAACTACGCCTCTCATGTACTGTTGCTGCCCTATTCAGGGAAAAATCTAAGGGATTTGACTCAGTATTTCTCTTTGTTGTCCTCAGGTCCATGTGAGCAGTAGGATTTCACACACCTGGGAGCTGCCTTTGCTGTCGGCAGATGGCGAGGTAAGTGCCATTTTTATTTCTGGGCCGATAAAAGCCCTTAGAGAAGAACTGCAATGTGGCCACTCTTATTGTGATTGCAAGCCCTTAGAGAAAGAGATGGGCTTTTTCTCAGGTATGTTCTGCTTTGGACAGCACATGTATGACCTTTTAAGAAGACATAACCTCTCTGCGGTTTAATTCACTACATAACGCCTGGGAGAGTACTCTGCTGTTATTCTCCTAGACAGGATATTTGACTCAGGGCTAATTTTCTTCCCTATGTTTTAAAATAAGGGCACCCACACTTGGTTTAACAAAGTATGTTGTTTGTGACATAAAATTGTTTTGGGGACTGTTAGCGCCTTTTTTCACTTTATTATGCGCTTTATCTATCTCCCGGCGGTTACAGAACAAAATGCCAACCGAGAGTTTGTTACAGGCCTAGCTTCTGATACGCCCATGAAGGGAGGCGTTCCTTTCAATTGCGCGCCTTTTTGTGGTCTCCCTGCGGGTCATTAGATCTATCTTGCCGCCTGGGTGTTATCTGTTGCGCGTATACTCACGCTGTTGCTAATCTCCCGGCGGTTCAATACAGATACTACGTACCGACCGGGAGATGACTGTATATAGTGCATTCTGTGTACACCCACAAAGGGCGGTCCTGCAGGAGTCTTTTTACATTGAACCCACACTTTTACTCATCTCCCGGCGGTTCAGTAGTTCTACATACCAGCCGGGAGCTGCATTATATCTACACACAGTGTTATTATGGAGTATCGTGCCCTATTTCCCCTCTCATTATGGATCGTTTTGATAAGGATTCTAGGAGATTTTTTCCCATGTTTGAGACGCAAATGTAGTCTAACGCGCACAAAAAGATCCTTATACAGTCTTTGTGTTGCGGTGGGGCCCCGGTTGAGGTTCATGCTACTTAGAGGGGCATTCTACTGAGGGGTATTGCTAAACTAGCAATGATGTTTATGCTGTTTTGGCTCTATTTATTGCAAAGTCTTAAAAAGGAAAAATGTTGCCCTTTTAAAATTTAAAGAAACAGTCCCTCTGCTGTCTGCGGTTCCTTGCTGCACAAGTCTGGATTGCATTAACCCTTTGAGTGCTAAGCTGAATTCTATATTTTTCTGTTTTTTACTATTTTAAAAAAACTTTTTATTAAACTTTTTTATTTTCCCCCCCAGATCCCAAAGACGTATACCATTGGAAAGGTTAGGCGATTACCTTTCCAATGGTAGGTCTTGGGGGTCTGTAACTGCTTAGATCCCTGAGATACAGGTTTCTAAGCAGCATGCCCCCTTTCCCTATACTTTGTATGGGCAATTTTAAATAAAGTTGCACGGTGACGTCACCGCACGTAACAGGAAGCCTCGGCGATGCCTGTCACTATGCAGGCCCGATCGCCGGGGTAGGAGCTGGTGGGGGCCCCCATATTGGTAAAAAGTAGTTGAGTGCTAATGACGGCTCTGTCATTAGCACTCAAGGGGTTAATGTCTTTAGCAAGATATATTTCCAGCAGGGTTAACATAATGCTTGACTAATTTTGGTCACAGAAATGAGAGGATTTCAATATTTCACTCTTGTTATTTCTGCAAATTAATATAGAGGAAAAATGTTGTCCTTTTAAGATCTAAAGAGATAGTAACATATTTGCCTTTATTGATTTTTATTTTTTATATTCCTTCTAATGTGACGGTTAGGAGTCTGGTGTCACCGGCCAATCCTTTCCACATTTTCTACCTATAGTGTCTGCAATTATTGTTTGCCTACTGGCAGTACTCTGCGGTTCATTGCTTAGACATTGCTTTGAGGTTCTTACCAATGTCTGGTTACAGCAATTTTATATTAATATTACTCTGGTTCTGCATGACAGAAATAAGATGCTCTTTTATATTTTAAAGAGACAGTACAATTTTTGGTGTGAAACTGTTTTTTGTTCTGTCCTCCTTTGTGACTTAGGATGGTATCATCACTCACATACATGCATATAGCTGGTCAGGTAGCTGACGACTGCTTAGACACTGGGGGCCGGACAAATAGCTCAGCATGCTCAGGCACTTTGGCTAAGTCTGTAGCAAACCAAGGGTTGTAGGTTTGATCCCCAGCAAGGTCCTCTCAGCCTTTGATCCTTCTGAGGGTGATAATATGAGCAGCGTCTTGAGACCCTTACGGGTGTTTAGCCGCGCTTTACAAGTATCCAATACATAAAAAGTGACATGAAACACATTTTAAACTGTAGGAGACTCCCTTGAGGGAGCTACAAGATAAAGGCTATGAAACTTGTTATTGCCTTTATTACAGACGCTTATTTGCAGGTCTTCAACTGGCTAATAAGAGTTCGGGTTCTAGCCCGCAGGGCCTTATGGCTACGGTCTTGGTCTATGGCTGTGTCTTCTAAGACTAAGCTTCTTATTATTTGGCTTGGAACAAGGGTAAACAACCCAAGAAGCCTGCTGCTGTTCCCAAGACAGCATGAAGGGGCGGCCCCCCGATCCGGGACCGGATCTAGTAGGGGGCAGGCTTTCTCTCTTTGTCCAGGCTTGGATAAGAGACATTCAGAATCCTTGGACACTAGAAATTTTGTCTCAAGGGTATCAGTTGGAGTTCAAAAATTCCCAAGTGGAATTTTTCTTCTTTCAAGATTGTCTGTAGACCAGATAAAAAGAGAGACGTTCTGACATTTCATTAGAGGTCCTGGCGCAAAAAATTAGGAACAATAGGCTTATCAGGGGTTTGTCTGTGGGTGATAGGGAGTATAAACAAGCTATTTTCGCTGACTATATTCTCTTCTCTTTGACCGAGGCGGAGAATTCAATCCCTGAACTCCTCAAAGAACTGAAAGCTTTACGGTGAGATTTCTAATTTCAGCCTTAACATCAATAAATCCGAACTCTTAAACATTAATACACATATACATCATATCCAACACTTGAAAAATAGTTTTAACATTTCCATTGCTGAGCATAAATTACGCTATTTGGGCATTTACTTATCCGCCTCTTCACAAGATCTTTTTAAATTTAACTACCTTGAATTAAAGCATGAAATTTCCAAAGACCTATCTTCATGGAAAAATAAGCCCCTCTCTTGGCTTGGAAGAGTAGGGGTGATAATGAACCTTTTACCTAGGATCCTATATATCTTCCAGACACTCCCTATTTCTGTACAAGCGGGTTACTTGGAACAACTTCAGAAACTGATCGAACAATTTATCTGGGCGGGAACTAGACCCAGAGTCCCCAAAAGAACTATGTACTTGCCTAGACATAGAGGCGGATTGGGATTACCTAAATTGGTAGACTACAGAAAAGCGGTTATGCTCCAACATATAGTCGAGTGGGCCCATAATACCAACCATAAAGCATGGGTGGACTTAGATAGACAAATCCTTAAATTTAATAACATGAGTGCCCTGGCTTGGACCCCGCCCCAAAAAAGACTAAATATTCTTTACCTTCCGCAACGCTAGCAGAATGGGACAAAACCATTGCTTCAAGCACTCACATCTCTTCCAGACTGGGCCCCTTAACCCCAATTATAGAAAATCCAGATCTCCCATATCACCAATTGGGATATCGGACCAAACAACCACTTAGCCTTAGAATAAGCTCCATGCACTATTTTTTTGAAAATGGGAACTTTAAACCACGGGCAGTCCTTGAGGAATCCCACAGAGTAATTTTTAAATCATGGCTTCACTATAACCAGCTCATTCATTACATTACACATCATAGACACAAAGCTGAGATGGGAAGGGAGTTAACACCATTTGAGCAACTATGCATCTCACCCATCGCACCCAAACACCTTATATCAACCCTCTATAAAATGGTGTCAATGGATGACCCAGAGACCCTCCCCTCGTATACCATCGCTTGGCAAAAAGACCTAAACCTAGAAATAGATTTCAACACTTGGCTAAAAGCATTCAAAGCCACAATCAAATCCTCAGTTTCAGCACAGGTTCAGGAAATGCACATAAAATTCCTGAGCAGGTGGTACCTCACCCCGGCGAGACTTCATAAAATATTTCCTGCACTAAATGCTTCATGCTGGAGGGGGTGTGGCGAGGAGGGTACCTTGCACCACATCTGGTGGTCTTGCCCCAAGTTACAAACCTTTTGGTCAGAAGTGTTCCACGAAATATCTGATATACTTTCCATACAAATCCCAAAAGTCCCCGAGACCCTCTTATTGTGCACATTACCGAAAACGAATAGTCTGGCCCATAGGGCTCTACTTTTGACTATGCTGACTGCCGCTAAAAAACTTATCCCAAAACACTGGAAGACTCAGATTGTCCCTACATCTCTAGACTGGAAAACACAGGTAACAGAACTTATTACATTGGAAAAATATCATTACCTTAAAATACACAACCTGGCAGCCCATGAGATGATCTTATCTATCTGGAATAGAACTGACGGGGCCAGCCGAACCCAATACACACACTACGATCACTCCCCATACTACCTGTGTGCCTCTTGTTTTGCCCTCCCCTTTTTTTTTTTTTTTTTTTTTCCCTCTCTTACCCCCATCCCTACCCATCTTCCTCTTTCTCTCATTTCTTCACTTCATTCTAAGCTACTTTGTTTGAAGATACTCTCGATGTCATGAATATATATTACTATATGCAGTTTCTTTTTAAGGACATCTATACGTAATAGTACATTTTCAGCTCTGTATGATAAGCTTTCATTTGACTTATGCATTATCGCATAGCAAACTCCAATTCTATGTCATATGTCTTTCTTATGTATTTGTTATTACATTTATTCTTTTATATTTCAATAAAGCTTTTTTGAAAACTTTAAAAAAAAAGAGAGACGTTCTTACGCTGTGTAAAAGACCTCTCCACCATGGGAGTAATTTGTCCCGTTCCAATACAAGCACAGGGGCAGGGGTTTTACTCAAACCTTTTTGTGATTCCCAAAAAAAGAGGGAACATTCCGACCCATTTTAGATCTCAAGAGTCTAAACAAGTTTCTCAGAGCTCCATCCTTCAAGATGGAGACTATTCAGACAATTCTTCCATTGATCCAGGAGGGTCAATATATGACTACCGTGGACTGAAGGATGCATATCTTCATATTCCTATCCACAGAGATCATCACAAGTTCCTGAGGTTTGCATTTCTTGGACAAACATTTTCAGTTTGTGGCCCTTCCTTTTGGACTGGCCACGGCACCCAGAATCTTCACAAAGGTTCTAGGGTCTCTGCTAGCGTCGTCTTATCAACTGATGAAGTCTCATACCGACATTGTTCTATCCTTTCTAAGGATTCACGGGTGGAAAGTGAATCTAGAAAAGAGTTCACTAATTCCACAGACAAGGGTTCCTTTCCTGGGAACTCTAATAGACTCTGTATCCATGAAAATCTTCTTGACGGAAGTCAGAAAGTTAAAGATTCTGAATACATGCCGATCCCTTCAGTCCAATCCTCGGCCATCAGTGGCTCAGTGCTTGGAGGCAATTGGATTGATGGTGGCGGCAATGGACATAATTCCGTTTGTTCGTTTTCATCTCAGGCCTCTACAACTGAGCATGCTCAGATGGTGGAATGGAGATTATGCAAATTTGTCTCCTCAGATAGATCTGGATCAGGAGACAAGAGACTCTCTTCTTTGGTGGTTGTTGCAGGATCATGTGTCCCAAGTGACGTGCTTCCGAAGACCCTCTTGGGTGAAAGTGACAACGGACGCCAGTCTACTAGGATGGGGTGCAGTCTGGAATTCCCTGAAGGCTCAGGGTGTGTGGACTCGGTCGGAGTCTCTACTTCCAGTCAATATTCTGGAGTTGAGGGCAATATTCAATGCGCTTCAGGCATGGCCTCAGTTGGCTTCGTCCAAATTCATCCGATTTCAGTCAGACAACATCACGACTGTGGCTTACATCAATCATCAGGGAGGCACAAGGAGTTCCTTAGCGATGACAGAAGTATCCAAGATAATTAAATGGGCGGAAGCTCGCTCTTATCTGTCAGCAATCTACATCCCAGGAGTGGACAACTCGGAAGCAGATTTTTTGAGCAGACCAAACGTTTCATCCACCGGAATGGGAACTCCATCCGAAGGTCTTTGCCAACCTGATTGGCTTCTCATCAGAATGCCAATCTCCCGAGATACGGATCCAGGCCAGGGATCCTCAGGCCGAACTGATAGATGCCTTGGCAGTGCCTTGGTCATTCAACCTAGTGTATGTGTTTCCACCATTTGCTCTCCTTCCTCGGGTGATTGCTCGAGTCAAACAGGAGAGGGCTTTGGTGATCCTCATCGCTCCTGCGTGGCCTCACAGGACTTGGTATGTCGATCTAGTGGACTTGTCCTCTTTGAAGCCGTGGAAGCTTCCATTGAGGCAGGACCTTCTCTGATTCGGTCATTGATACCTTGATTCAGTCATGTAAGCCTGTTACTAGAAAAATTTACCATAAGATATGGCGTAAATATATTTTTTGGTGCGAATCCAAGGGTTACTCATGGAATAAGATTAGGATTCCTAGGATTTTGTCTTTTCTCCAAGAAGGATTGGAGAAGGGGTTATCAGCAAGTTCCTTAAAGGGACAGATTTCTGCTTTATCTATTTTGCTACACAAACGTCTGGCAGATATTCCGGATGTTCAATCCTTTTGTCAGGCCCTGACTAGGATCAGGCCTGTGTTTAGACCTATTGCTCCTCCTTGGAGTTTGAATTTAGTTCTTAAGGTTCTTCAAGGAGTTCCATTTGAACCTATGCATTCCATAGATATTAATTTGTTATCTTGGAAAATTTTATTTTTGGTTGCTATTTCTTCTGATCGCAGAGTTTCTGAGCTTTTACAATGTGATTCTCCTTACCTTATTTTTCATTCCGATAAGGTAGTGTTACGTACCAAACCTGGTTTTCTTCCTAAGGTTGTTTCCAACAAAAATATTAATCAGGAAATGATTGTTCCTTCATTGTGTCTCAATCCTTCTTCTAAGAAGGAGCGTTTGTTACATAACTTGGACGTGGTCCGTGACTTGAAGTTTTTCTTGCAGGCGACTAAAGAATTTCGTCAATCATCTTCATTATTTGTTGTTTCTTTCATGTAATTAGCAAGAGTCCATGAGCTAGTGACGTATGGGATATACATTCCTACCAGGAGGGGCAAAGTTTCCCAAACCTTAAAATGCCTATAAATACACCCCTCACCACACCCACAATTCAGTTTTTACAAACTTTGCCTCCCGTGGAGGTGGTAAAGTAAGTTTGTGCTAGATTCTACATTGATATGCGCTTCGCAGCAGGCTGGAGCCCGGTTTTCCTCTCAGTGTGCAGTGAATGTCAGAGGGATGTGAAGAGAGTATTGCCTATTTGAATTCAATGGTCTCCTTCTACGGGATCTATTTCATAGGTTCTCTGTTATCGGTCGTAGAGATTCATCTCTTACCTCCCTTTTCAGATCGACGATATACTCTTATATGTACCATTACCTCTACTGATTCTCGTTTCAGTACTGGTTTGGCTTTCTACTACATGTAGATGAGTGTCCTGGGGTAAGTAAGTCTTATTTCTCCAACATAGGTGTGTCCGGTCCACGGCGTCATCCTTACTTGTGGGATATTCTCTTCCCCAACAGGAAATGGCAAAGAGCCCAGCAAAGCTGGTCACATGATCCCTCCTAGGCTCCGCCTTCCCCAGTCATTCTCTTTGCCGTTGTACAGGCAACATCTCCACGGAGATGGCTTAGAGTTTTTTGGTGTTTAAATGTAGTTTTTATTCTTCAATCAAGAGTTTGTTATTTTAAAATAGTGCTGGTATGTACTATTTACTCTGAAACAGAAAAGAGATGAAGATTTCTGTTTGTAAGAGGAAAATGATTTTAGCAACCGTTACTAAAATCGATGGCTGTTTCCACACAGGACTGTTGAGAGGAATTAACTTCAGTTGGGGGAAACAGTGAGCAGACTTTTGCTGCTTGAGGTATGACACATTTCTAACAAGACTTGGTAATGCTGGAAGCTGTCATTTTCCCTATGGGATCCGGTAAGCCATTTTTATTAAATGAGAATAAAGGGCTTCACAAGGGCTTTAAAGACTGGTAGACATTTTTCTGGGCTAAAACTATTGATATATAAGCATTTTTAATACTTCATAGTTTTGAGGAGTTATTTTATTCTTGGGATTTATGTAAAATAACCGGCAGGCACTGTATTGGACACCTTTTTCACTGGGGGCCTTCTCTAATCATAGGCAGAGCCTCATTTTCGCGCCTCTATTGCACAGTTGTTTTTGGGAAGCAAGACATGCAGATGCATGTGTGAGGAGCTCAGATACATAGAAAAAGCTTACTGAAGGCGTCATTTGGTATCGTATTCCCCTTTGGGCTTGGTTGGGTCTCAGCAAAGCAGATACCAGGGACTGTATAGGGGTTAAATATAAAAACGGCTCCGGTTCCGTTATTTTAAGAGTTAAAGCTTTCAAATTTGGTGTGCAATACTTTTAAGGCTTTAAGACACTGTGGTGAAATTTTGGTGAATTTTGAACAATTCCTTCATACTTTTTCACATTTTCAGTAATAAAGTGTGTTCAGTTTAAAATTTAAAGTGACAGTAACGGTTTTATTTTAAAACGTTTTTTTGTACTTTGTTATCAAGTTTATGCCTGTTTAACATGTCTGAACTATCAGATAGATTATGTTCTGTATGTGGGGAAGCCAAGGTTCCTTCTCATTTAAATAGATGTGATTTATGTGACACAAAATTTAGAGAAAATGATGCCCAAGATGATTCCTCAAGTGAGGGGAGTAAGCATGGTACTGCATCATCCCCTCCTTCGTCTACGCCAGTCTTGCCCACACAGGAGGCCCCTAGTACATCTAGTGCGCCAATACTCCTTACTATGCAACAATTAACGGCTGTAATGGATAATTCTATCAAAAACATTTTAGCCAAAATGCCCACTTATCAGCGAAAGCGCGACTGCTCTGTTTTAGAAAATACTGAAGAGCATGAGGACGCTGATGATATTGGTTCTGAAGTGCCCCTACACCAGTCTGAGGGGGCCAGGGAGGTTTTGTCTGAGGGAGAAATTTCAGATTCAGGGAAAATTTCTCAACAAGCTGAACCTGATGTGATTACATTCAAATTTAAATTGGAACATCTCCGCGCTCTGCTTAAGGAGGTGTTATCTACTCTGGATGATTGTGAGAATTTGGTCATTCCAGAAAAATTATGTAAGATGGACAAGTTCCTAGAGGTCCCGGGGCCCCCCGAAGCTTTTCCTATACCCAAGCGGGTGGCGGATATTGTAAACAAAGAATGGGAAAGGCCCGGCATACCTTTTGTCCCTCCCCCTATATTTAAGAAATTGTTTCCTATGGTCGACCCCAGAAAGGACTTATGGCAGACAGTCCCCAAGGTCGAGGGGGCGGTTTCTACTCTAAACAAACGCACTACTATCCCTATAGAAGATAGTTGTGCTTTCAAAGATCCTATGGATAAAAAATTAGAGGGTTTGCTTAAAAAGATGTTTGTTCAGCAAGGTTACCTTCTACAACCAATTTCATGCATGGTTCCTGTCACTACAGCAGCGTGTTTCTGGTTCGATGAACTAGAAAAGTCGCTCAATAAAGATTCTTCTTATGAGGAGATTATGGACAGAATTCATGCTCTCAAATTGGCTAACTCTTTTACTTTAGACGCCACTTTGCAATTGGCTAGATTAGCGGCGAAAAATTCAGGGTTTGCTATTGTGGCGCGCAGAGCGCTTTGGCTAAAATCTTGGTCAGCGGATGCGTCTTCCAAGAACAAATTGCTTAACATACCTTTCAAGGGGAAAACGCTGTTTGGCCCTGACTTGAAAGAGATTATTTCTGATATCACTGGGGGTAAGGGCCACGCCCTTCCTCAGGATAGGTCTTTCAAGGCTAAAAATAAACCAAATTTTCGTCCCTTTCGCAGAAACGGACCAGCCCCAAGTGCTACATCCTCTAAGCAAGAGGGTAATACTTCTCAAGCCAAGCCAGCCTGGAGGCCAATGCAAGGCTGGAACAAAGGTAAGCAGGCCAAGAAACCTGCCACTGCTACCAAGACAGCATGAGATGTTGGCCCCCGATCCGGGTCCGGATCTGGTGGGGGGCAGACTTTCTCTCTTCGCTCAGGCTTGGGCAAGAGATGTTCTGGATCCTTGGGCGCTAGAAATAGTCTCCCAAGGTTATCTTCTGGAATTCAAGGGGCTTCCCCCAAGGGGGAGGTTCCACAGGTCTCAATTATCTTCAGACCACATAAAAAGACAGGCATTCTTACATTGTGTAGAAGACCTGTTAAAAATGGGAGTGATTCATCCTGTTCCATTAGGAGAACAAGGGATGGGATTCTACTCCAATCTGTTCATAGTTCCCAAAAAAGAGGGAACATTCAGACCAATCTTAGATCTCAAGATCCTAAACAAGTTTCTCAAGGTTCCATCGTTCAAAATGGAAACCATTCGGACAATTCTTCCTTCCATCCAGGAAGGTCAATTCATGACCACGGTGGATTTAAAGGATGCGGATCTACATATTCCTATCCACAAGGAACATCATCGGTTCCTAAGATTCGCCTTTCTGGACAAGCATTACCAGTTTGTGGCACTTCCATTCGGATTAGCCACTGCTCCAAGAATTTTCACAAAGGTACTAGGGTCCCTTCTAGCGGTGCTACGACCAAGGGGCATTGCAGTAGTACCTTACTTGGACGACATACTGATTCAAGCGTCGTCCCTACCACAAGCAAAGGCTCATACGGACATTGTCCTGGCCTTTCTCAGATCTCACGGGTGGAAAGTGAACGTAGAAAAAAGTTCTCTATCTCCGTCAACAAGAGTTCCCTTCTTGGGAACAATAATAGACTCCTTAGAAATGAGGATTTTTCTGACAGAGGCCAGGAAATCAAAACTTCTAAGCTCTTGTCAAGTACTTCATTCTGTTCCTCTTCCTTCCATAGCGCAGTGCATGGAAGTAATAGGTTTGATGGTCGCGGCAATGGACATAGTTCCTTTTGCGCGAATTCATCTGAGACCATTACAACTGTGCATGCTCAGTCAGTGGAATGGGGATTATACAGACTTGTCTCCGATGATACAAGTAGATCAGAGGACCAGAGATTCACTCCGTTGGTGGCTGACCCTGGACAACCTGTCACAGGGGATGAGCTTCCGCAGACCAGAGTGGGTCATTGTCACGACCGACGCCAGTCTGGTGGGCTGGGGCGCGGTCTGGGAACTCCTGAAAGCTCAGGGTCTTTGGTCTCGGGAAGAATCTCTTCTCCCGATAAATATTCTGGAACTGAGAGCGATATTCAATGCTCTCAAGGCTTGGCCTCAGCTAGCAAAGGCCAAATTCATACGGTTTCAATCAGACAACATGACGACTGTTGCGTATATCAACCATCAAGGGGGAACAAGGAGTTCCCTGGCGATGGAAGAAGTGACCAAAATCATTCAATGGGCGGAGACTCACTCCTGCCACTTGTCTGCAATCCACATCCCAGGAGTGGAAAATTGGGAAGCGGATTTTCTGAGTCGTCAGACATTTCATCCGGGGGAGTGGGAACTCCATCCGGAAATCTTTGCCCAAATTACTCAATTGTGGGGCATTCCAGACATGGATCTGATGGCCTCTCGTCAGAACTTCAAGGTTCCTTGCTACGGGTCCAGATCCAGGGATCCCAAGGCGACTCTAGTAGATGCACTAGTAGCACCTTGGACCTTCAACCTAGCTTATGTATTCCCACCGTTTCCTCTCATCCCCAGGCTGGTAGCCAGGATCAATCAGGAGAGGGCATCAGTGATCTTGATAGCTCCTGCGTGGCCACGCAGGACTTGGTATGCAGACCTGGTGAATATGTCATCGGCTCCACCATGGAAGCTACCTTTGAGACAGGACCTTCTTGTTCAAGGTCCGTTCGAACATCCGAATCTGGCCTCACTCCAACTGACTGCTTGGAGATTGAACGCTTGATTTTATCAAAGCGAGGGTTCTCAGATTCTGTCATTGATACTCTTGTTCAGGCCAGAAAGCCTGTAACTAGGAAAATCTACCATAAAATATGGAAAAAATATATCTGTTGGTGTGAATCTAAAGGATTCTCATGGAACAAGATAAAAATTCCTAAGATTCTATCCTTTCTTCAAGAAGGTTTGGAGAAAGGATTATCTGCAAGTTCTTTGAAGGGACAGATTTCTGCTTTATCTGTTTTACTTCACAAAAAGCTGGCGGCTGTGCCAGATGTTCAAGCTTTTGTTCAGGCTCTGGTTAGAATCAAGCCTGTTTACAAACCTTTGACTCCTCCTTGGAGTCTCAATTTAGTTCTTTCAGTTCTTCAGGGGGTTCCGTTTGAACCCTTACATTCCGTAGATATTAAGTTATTATCTTGGAAAGTTTTGTTTTTGGTTGCAATTTCTTCTGCTAGAAGAGTTTCAGAGTTATCTGCTCTGCAGTGTTCTCCTCCTTATCTGGTGTTCCATGCAGATAAGGTGGTTTTGCGTACTAAACCTGGTTTTCTTCCGAAAGTTGTTTCTAACAAAAACATTAACCAGGAGATAGTCGTGCCTTCTTTGTGTCCGAATCCAGTTTCAAAGAAGGAACGTTTGTTGCACAATTTGGATGTAGTTCGTGCTCTAAAATTCTATTTAGATGCTACAAAGGATTTCAGACAAACATCTTCCTTGTTTGTTGTTTATTCTGGTAAAAGGAGAGGTCAAAAAGCAACTTCTACCTCTCTCTCTTTTTGGCTTAAAAGCATCATCAGATTGGCTTACGAGACTGCCGGACGGCAGCCTCCTGAAAGAATCACAGCTCATTCCACTAGGGCCGTGGCTTCCACATGGGCCTTCAAGAACGAGGCTTCTGTTGATCAGATATGTAAGGCAGCGACTTGGTCTTCACTGCACACTTTTACCAAATTTTACAAATTTGATACTTTTGCTTCTTCTGAGGCTATTTTTGGGAGAAAGGTTTTGCAAGCCGTGGTGCCTTCCATCTAGGTGACCTGATTTGCTCCCTCCCATCATCCGTGTCCTAAAGCTTTGGTATTGGTTCCCACAAGTAAGGATGACGCCGTGGACCGGGCACACCTATGTTGGAGAAAACAGAATTTATGTTTACCTGATAAATTACTTTCTCCAACGGTGTGTCCGGTCCACGGCCCGCCCTGGTTTTTTTAATCAGGTCTGATAATTTATTTTCTTTAACTACAGTCACCACGGTATCATATGATTTCTCCTATGCAAATATTCCTCCTTTACGTCGGTCGAATGACTGGGGAAGGCGGAGCCTAGGAGGGATCATGTGACCAGCTTTGCTGGGCTCTTTGCCATTTCCTGTTGGGGAAGAGAATATCCCACAAGTAAGGATGACGCCGTGGACCGGACACACCGTTTGAGAAAGTAATTTATCAGGTAAACATAAATTCTGTTTTTTTTGTGACACTCTAAGCTATGGTTGGGCACTTTTATATATAGTTCTAAATAGATGTGTTTAAACATTTATTTGCCTTGATTCAGGATGATCAATATTCCTTATTTCAGACAGTCGGTTTCATTACTTGGGATAATGCATATGAATAATTAATTTTTTCTTACCTTAAAAATTGACTTTTTTTCCTGTGGGCTATTAGGCTCGCGGGGGCTGAAAATGCTTCATTTTATTGCGTCATTCTTGGCGCGGATTTTTTTGGCGCAAAAATTTTCTTTGTCATTTCCAGCGTCGTACTTGTCGCCGGAAGTTGTTTGTGATTGCGTAATTTTTTTTGACGTTTTGCGCCAAAAATGTCGGCGCCTAATAACGTGGGAGTCTTTTTTGGCGCTAAAAAATATGGGCGTCATTATTGTCTCCACATTATTTAAGTCTCATTGTTTATTTGCTTCTGGTTGCTAGAAGCTTGTTCATTGGCATTTTTTTCCCATTCCTGAAAGGAATTTGATAGATTTTGCTTTATATGTTGTTTTTTCTATTACATATTGCAAGATGTCTCAGATTGACCCTGGATCAGAAGCTACTTCTGGAAAAACGCTTGACTCAGTTCAGTCCTACCAAAGCTAAGTTCATTTTTTTTAAATGTTATGAATGTTTATCTTTAGCTATGGTTTGTAATAGGTTATCATGATAAACTTTTACATGCAGAATCCATTAGTATTTATGCTTTATATATTGCCATTCTTTTTACATCTTATGTACAAGAAATATTTAGAAGATTTTTAAGAAATATTTTTCTGATTCTATTTTAAAGGCTTTGTCTGACTTTGTGCCTTCTAATAAAATTTTTAGGTCTTTTTCAATTTCTTTTTTATTGAAGTTTCAAATGACCAACAACATACTGATTTATCCTTCTCTGATGATGTTTTTTCTCATTCAGAATTTTCTTCATCAGATATTGACACTAACAAATCTACTTTTTTATTAAAGTACATTTGTTATTTGTTGAAAAGGTGTTGATTATTTTGGACATTAAGGTAACTAGTTCTTTTTCAAGACTAGCTAACACTATTTCTGCTTATTTATTCTTCTGTGTTTTCAGAGGTTTTTTTCCAATTCCTTATACTAGGGAATGGAATAGGCTGAGAATTTTCTTTTATTCCTTCTTCAAAGGTTTTAAACTATACTCTTTGCCGGCAGTTTAATTCAATTTGGAGGGTTCTCCAATTTATTGGGGCTATCTCTACTCCTACTAATTATGCTATTGTTTCTATAAGCAAAATAGTATTTATTTTCCTTTAGATGGTTGTATCTTATTTATGGAAAATTATTTAGTTTCAGGTACCTTTCTTGGACCTGTGAATTATTTGGATGTTGCAATTGCTTCAGTTTTTCTGTTTACTTTAAGATCAAGTATCAGATTATGATTTATTTTAGCATTGTTAAAGGGACAACATTTACTAGACTAGGTGCTGTTGCATTTGTCTTGTTGTTTTGCATTTATTGATTATGCAAGTCCACTGTATTGTCTGGTCCTTTAACTGGACTATCATGCTAATAATTTCATTTGTGTCTTCATTTTATTGAATATTTTTGCAAATGAGGTTTAATATATGTCTTTAGCTGTTTGAGCTAGAAGAATTTTGTGATTTCTAAAAAATCCATATTTCTTTTGTTCTAAGATAATCAATTATTTGTTTTATAATTGGATTACATTCTTAACTGTTACTCTGGGCTTCAAGATTGAGTTCTAAGACTAAACCTTTAAGCTTATACTAATTTGGTTGTTTGAATTCCTGAATTCTTTCCCAAGTAACATGTTTTTAATTGGAAATTTTTTCAGCTCCCTTAAATTGCAATGTATGTGCCATATTCCAGCTTGGCTGGCAAGGGGCAGGTTAAGACTTTTTTTAAATTTATTTGGTTCTATTCGGTCCAAATTTCTTTGATTTTATTCCAGTAAGGCTAACATGAAGCATGGCTGGACACCCGTGGGGTTCAAGCGCTGCTCAGACCTGGAATCTTCTGGGGTATTTCTTCCAGTTCCATTTTTAGGAACTGGGTTTTGGAGTTTTTATTCAAACTATTCTGCCTTTTTTTGGTCAGTGATAGCATTATTTGTTTTCATTAGATACAATAAATGCATATTTTTTCTGTATTTATTCAGATTATTTTCTGAGGATGCGGAATCTCATATGATTCACTTTGTTCTTCAGGACATAGTTAGAGGATCTTTTTTTCAAAAGCTCTTGATTCCTCTCACAAGGGTCACCTTTTTTAGGTTTCCAGATAGTTTGTGTCACTGTTTTTGTCTCTATCAGACAAGGGACAATTTTATTGGGTTCCGTTTGTCGGTACCTTTAGTCTCTATTATTTCCTTCAGTTGCTATATATGCATAGAAGTTTTAGGTCTTATGGCCACAGCATTGGATTCAATTCCCTTTGCTCATTTTCAATAGACAGAACCTTTCCAGTCTTTTATGCTGAATTATGGTGCAGGGATTCTAGGATTTCGCATTTTAAATCTTCAAATCCTAATATTTATCTCTCTTGATTTGGTGGTTAAGATCACCATCATTTAGTTATCAACCTGGACCATGATCTCTACAGATGTGAGTCTTTTTGGTTGGGAGGCTGTCTGAGGATCTCTGTCAGCACAAGGGGTTTGGAAATCTCAGGAGGCGAGATTACCATTTGATATTTTAGAACTCCGTGTTTTCTCAGAGTTTTTCAGTTAGTTTCTTTTTGAGGAAGAGACGTTTATTGTTTTTCAGACAATATCACAACTATGGTGTATGTCAATCATCAGGGTAGGACTATCAGTCCTTAGGCTGTGACAGAAGTGTCGCGGATATTAGCTTAGGCTAAATCCAGCTCCTATCTAAATTCTGTGTTTTTTTTCCCAGGTATAGATATTTGGGAAGCGGATTATCTCTGTTAATCAAGCTTTACATCCAGGAGAATGGTCTCTCATACCCAGATATGTTTTTTAATTTTTCAGATGTGAGCATTTCTAGAAATAGATCTGTTGGCATCTCATCTGAATAAAGAACTTCCCAGGGGCCTATTCAGGTCCGGGGATCCTCAGGCGGAAGTAGTGTATGCATTGACATTTCTTTTGAAATTATCTTTTTGCCTATTTCTTTCCGCCTCTAGTTCTTCTTCCAAAATGATTTCCAAAATTCTTATGGAGTATTTGTTTGTTATGCTGGTGGCTCCAGCATGGCCTTTCAGGTTTTGGTATGCGGATTTCATTCGGATGGCCAGTTGCCAACCTTGGACACTTCCGTTAAAACCAGACCTTCTTTCTCAAGGCCCATTTTTTCCATCAGGATCTCAAATCATTAAATTTGAAGGGATGGAGATTGAATGCTTGGTTTCAGGCTCGTAAATCTGTCTCTAGAAAGATTTATTATGGAGTCTGGAAGACCTACTTTTCTTGGCATTCTTTTAAAATTCATAGAATTTTATTATTTTTTTCAGGTTGGTTTGGATAAGGTTTTGTCTGCAGTTCTTTGTTAGGACAAATCTCTACTCTTTCTGTTCTTTTTTCACAGAAAGATTGCTAATCATCCTGATATTCATTGTTTTGTTCAGGCTTTGGTCCGTATCAAGCCTGTCATTAATTCAATCTCTCCTCTTTGGAGTCTCAATTTGGTGCTGAGGGCTTTACAGGCTCCTCCGTTTGAAACTATGCATTTTCTGAACATTAAATTACTTTCTTGGAAAAGTATTGTTCCTTTTGGTTATTTCTTCTGCTAGAAGAATTTTTGAGCTATATGCTCTTTTTTGTGAATATCTTTTTCTGATTTTTCATCAGGATAAGGCAGTGTTACTTCCTGATAGTCATCATTTTTTCAGTCATTAAGCCAATTTCTCCTCCTTGGAGTCTTAATTGGGTTCTGAAGGTTTTTCAGGCTCTTCTATTTGAGCATATGCTTGCTCTGGACATTAATTACTTTCATGGAAAGTATTGTTCTTTTTGGACATCTCTTCAGCTAGAACAGCTTTTGAATTATCTTTTCTTTCTTGTGAATCTCTTTTTTCTGATTTTTTTTCATCAGGAAAAGGTGGTTTTTGCTGTCCTCATTTCAATTCTTACCCAAAGTTGTAAATTCTAACAAACATTAGGAAGGAATTATTGTTTTCCTAAGACTTCTTTGGTGAGATTCCTACTTTCTTGTTGAAGCTATTCAGATTTCAGATAGACTTCTAGTCTATTTTTTATCTTTTCTGGTTTTAGGAAGGTCAAAAAAGCTTCTGCCATTTATTTGGCATCTTGCTTAAACTTTTGATTCATCATGCTTATTTGGAGTCAGGTGGATTCCCACCTCGGAGGATTATGGCTCATTCTACTAGGTAAGTTTCTACTTCCTGGGCTTTTTAAAGAATGAAGCTTCTGTTGATCAGATTCGCAAAGCATTGACTTGGTCTTCTTTGCATGTTTTTACTATGTTCTACCATTTTGATGTTTTCTCTTCTTAGAAGCAGTTTTGGTAGAATGGTACTTCAGGCAGCTGTCTCAGTTTGATTCTTCTGCTTATAATTTCAGTTTTTTTCATTATAAAAATTTTAACTTTTTTGATTTGGGTAGTGGATTCTTTTTTCAGCGGAATTGGCTGTCTTTATTTTATCCCTCCCTCTCTAGTGACTCTTGCGTGGAAGTTCCACATCTTGGGTATTTATTATCCCATACGTCACTAGCTCATGGACTCTTGCTAATTACATGAAAGAAAACATAATTTATGTAAGAACTTACCTGATAAATTCATTTCTTTCATATTAGTAAGAGTCCATGAGGCCCACCCTTTTTTGTGGTGGTTATGATTTTTTTGTATAAAGCACAATTATTCCAATTCCTTATTTTTTTTATGCTTTCGCTCTTTTTTTATCACCCCACTTCTTGGCTATTCGTTAAACGGAATTGTGGGTGTGGTGAGGGGTGTATTTATAGGCATTTTAAGGTTTGGGAAACTTTGCCCCTCCTGGTAGGAATGTATATCCCATACGTCACTAGCTCATGGACTCTTGCTAATATGAAAGAAATTCATTTATCAGGTAAGTTCTTACATAAATTATGTTTTTTTCCGGAAAACGTAGGGGCCAGAAAGCTACGGCTACCTCCTTTTCCTTTTGGCTGAAGAGTATCATCCGTTTTGCATATGAGACTGCTGGACAGCAGCCTCCTGAAAGAATTACGGCTCATTCTACTAGGGCTGTGGCTTCCTCATGGGCATTTAAAAATGATGCTTCTGTTGAACAGATTTGCAAGACTGCAACTTGGTCATCTCTTCACACTTTTTCCAAATTTTCCAAATTAGATACTTTTGCCTCGTCCATGGCTGTTTTTGGAGAAAGGTTCTGCAAGCAGTGGTGCCTTCCGTTTAGGTTCCTGTCTTGTCCCTCCCTTTCATCCGTGTCATATAGCTTTGGTATTGTATCCCATAAGTAAGGATGAAATCCGTGGACTCGTCATATCTTGTAAAAGAAAAGGAAATTTATGCTTACCTGATAAATTTGTTTCTTTTACGATATGACGAGTCCACGGCCCACCCTGTCGTTTTCTAAGACAGGTCTTTATTTTTGTTAAACTTCAGTCACCTCTGCACCGTGGCTTTTCCTTTCTCTTCCTACCTTCGGTCGAATGACTGGAGTGGGAGGGAAGGGAGGAGCTATATATACAGCTCTGCTGTGGTGCTCTTTGCCTCCTCCTGCTGACCAGGAGGCGATATCCCATAAGTAAGGATGAAATCCGTGGACTCGTCATATCGTAAAAGAAACAAATTTATCAGGTACGCATAAATTTCCTTTTTACTCAGATCAGTAAAACGTTTGTAGCTGAAATGAAATACAAATTATATCTTTACTCGTTCTACCTGAGTGTAATTATGAAACTTTCAAGACACATTAACACATCTTGCCCAGTGAGAAAGTGAATTATCTAATTAACTCACTATCCCCAGTTAACGCGGGCCCATTGATAATTTTGTTTGGCTTTCAATAGAGATGGGGTAAAAGTAAAAGGCATATATTCTGTAATCAATAATGTAATGATTGAAATGTCAAAAGTAGTTTGTGTTTTAAAACAGAGCTTTCCTTGGAAAAGGTCCCTAAATGTAGGTTGCCAGTCAAATGATGGAATGAAAAAATATTTTGTAACACAAGTCCTCTCTTCCTCTGTATTTTCCATCTACACTGTCTGTCTTCCTTTTTCATTGATACTTTTTTTTTTTTTTGAGTTTTCAAACAAGCTTTATTGAAAATAAACAGACGTAACAGTGTAACATAAATCTGAACCACCTTAAATAATCATACACATTCCAAGGTTCTATTATCACAAATGTTCTCAAAAGGTGGATACAATCTTCAGCAGATTCTTGCTTGTTACAATATTAACCATCAGAAATGGATCTGACAATATGCGTCAATAACATAACTTTAAGACAAGAAAAAAAACAAATAAAAAGAACAAGTAAAACTAACAATCGTGACTGTCCAGTATGCCCAACTTATGAATGCTAAGCAAAAGGGGAAGGGTAAAAAGAGGAGATATAGAATGAACGATAGTAATGTGCCATTCTTATTGTTCTCATTAAATATTAGTCAAATATTACTTATCACATATTATCTATTAGAGGGGGGGTGGTTGTCCAATTGCCCCTGTTCCCAGTATAACTTAACGTTTAGAAAAAAATCCATCTGATTACGCCTTTTATATCCATATTCCTCTAGCATGAGTAACTCATCAGTTCTCCATGCTTTTTTATTGGGCGTTTTTTTTACAGTCTTCCAATTTTTTGCTATAAGCGATTTAGCACTTTTAAGACTGATCTGCAACAACCTAGACCTTATCCTACATTGTGGTAGAGCTATGTCATTCAGCAGAACCACACTGGGGGTCAATGTAAATGTCTCAGGTAGAAGTGGCTTTACTATCGGACAGGCCCACCACTTGTGAAAAAATGTGCCTTTAGCTCCACACCCTTTCCAGCATCTATTAGACGCTATACAATCAAAGAAAAACACTGTGCTAACCCCCTTCGTGTAGAGAGCCCTCTTCTGCGTGTGTTCAGCGTATCTTCGGCGTGTGCACTATGATCAACATTCCTACGGATGCTCACAGGAGCCAGGAAAGACATCTCTGTTCAATGACATCACAACCAAACAGAAATCCGTAGAACTATTCCGGCTAACTGTTTAACACACTCACAGATGCAAAAAGTGAGTAAAAAAGGAAATTTATGCTTACCTGATAAATTTATTTCTTTTACGATATGACGAGTCCACGGATTTCATCCTTATGGGATATCGCCTCCTGGTCAGCAGGAGGAGGTAAAGAGCACCACAGCAGAGCTGTATATATAGCTCCTCCTTTCCCTCCCACTCCAGTCATTCGACCGAAGTTAGGAAGAGAAAGGAAAAGCCAAGGTGCAGAGGTGACTAAAGTTTAACAAAAATAAAAACCTGTCTTAGAAAACGACAGGCTTGGCTGGGGACTCGTCGTATCGTAAAAGAAATTTATCAGGTAAGCATAAATTTCCTCTTCTTTTACAAGATACGACGAGTCCACAGATTTCATCCTTACTTATGGGATACAATACCAAAGCTATAGGACACAGATGAAAGGGAGGGACAAGACAGGAACCTAAATGGAAGGCACCACTGCTTGAAGAACCTTTCTCCCAAAAAACAGCCTCGGACAAGGCAAAACTATCAAATTTGGAAAAAGTATGAAGAGACGACCAAGTTGCAGCCTTGCAAATCTGTTCAACAGAAGCATCATTTTTAAATGCCCATGAGGAAGCCACAACCCTAGTGGAATGAGCTGTAATTCCTTCAGGAGGCTGCTGTCCAGCAGTCTCATATGCAAAACGGATGATACTCTTCAGCCAAAAAGAAAGAGAGGTAGCCGTAGCTTTCTGACCCCTACGTTTCCCAGACAAAACAAAAAACAATGAAGATGATTGATGATATTCCTTAGTCGCCTGCAAATAAACTTCAAGGCACGGACTACGTCCAAATTATGTAACAGACGCTCCTTCTTTGAAGAAGGATTAGGACACAATGAAGGAACAACAATTTCCTGATTAATATTTTTGTTGGAAACAACCTTAGGAAGAAAACCAGGTTTGGTACGCAACACTACCTTATCGGAATGAAAAATAAGATGAGAATCACATTGTAATGCTGAAAGTTCAGAAACTCTGCGAGCAGAAGAAATGGCAACCAAAAATTAAACTTTCCAAGATAACAACTTAATATCTATGGAATGCATAGGTTCAAACGGAACCCCTTGAAGAACATTAAGAACTAAATTCAAACTCCAAGGAGAAGCAATAGGTCTAAACACAGGCCTGATTCTAGTCAGAGCCTGACAAAAGGATTGAACATCCGGAACATCTGCCAGACGTTTGTGTAGCAAAATAGATAGAGCAGAAATCTGTCCCTTTAAGGAACTTGCTGACAACCCTTTCTCCAATCCTTCTTGGAGAAAAAATAAAATCCTAGGAATCCTAATCTTACTCCATGAGTAGCCCTTGGATTCGCTGCAATAAAGATATTTACGCCATATAGTTTGGTAAATCTTTCTAGTAACAGTGACCGAATCAGAGAACCCTCGCTTGGATAAAATCAAGCATTCAATCTCCAAGCAGTCAGCTGCAGAGATATTAGATTCGGATGATGGAAGGGTCCCTGAATGAGAAGGTCCTGCCTCAATGGAAGCTTCCACGGTGGCAGAGATGACATGTCCACCAGATCGGCATACCAAGTCTGGCGAAGGCCACACCGGAGCGTTGAGGATCACCGAAGCCCTCTCCTGTTTGACTCGAGCAATCACCCGGGGAAGGAGAGCAAATGGAGGGAACACATAAGCTAGGTTGAACGACCAAGGCATCTATCAGTTCGGCCTGAGGATCCCTAGACCCGGATCCGTATCTCAGAAAGCTTGGCATTCTGACGAGACGCCATAAGATCCAGTTCCGGCCTGCCTCATCTGAGAATCAGGTCGGCAAAGACCTCTGGGTGGAGTTCCCATTCCCCCGGATGAAACATCTGTCTGCTCAAAAAATCCACCTCCCACTGGGATGTAGATTGCTGACAGATAACAAGAGTGAGCTTCCGCCCACCAAATTATCTTGGATACTTCTGTCATCGCTAAGGAACTCCTTGTTCCTCCCTGATGATTGATGTAAGCCACAGTTGTGATGTTGTCTGACTGGAATCTGATGAATTTGGCCGAGGCCAAGCCTGAAGCGCATTGAATATGGCTCTCAACTCCAGAATATTGATAGGAAGTAGAGACTCCGACCGAGTCCACACACCCTGAGCCTTCAGGGAGTTCCAGACTGCGCCCCATCCTATCAGGCTGGCGTCCGTTGTCACTATCACCCATGAGGGTCTGCGGAAACACGTCCCTTGGGACAGATGATCCAGCGACAACCATCAAAGAAGAGAGTCCCTTGTCTCCTGATCCAGATCTATTTGAGGAGACAAATTTGCATAATCTCCATTCCATTGTCTGAGCATGCTCAGTTGTAGAGGTCTGAGATGAAACCGAGCAAACGGAATGATGTCCATTGCAGCCACCGTCAATCCAATTGCCTCCATGCACTGAGCCACTAATGACCGAGGATTGGACTGAAGGGATCTGCATGTATTCAGAATCTTTAACTTTCTGACTTCCGTCAGAAACATTTTCATAGATAGTCTATTAGAGTTCCCAGGAAAGGAACCCTCGTCTGTGGAATTAGTGAACTCTTGCCTAGATTCACCTTCCACCTGTGAGTCCTTAGAAAGGACAGAACAATGTCTGTATGAGACTTCGTCAGCTGATAAGACGACGCCTGGATCAGAATATCGTCCAGATCAGGCACCACTGCAATGCCCTTCGGCCTGAGAACCGCCAGCAGAGACCCCAGAACCTTTATGAAAATTCTGGGTGCCGTTGCCAGACCGAAAGGAAGGGCCACGAACATTCATTAGATATTAATGAAAATTTGTTCTTTACACTGTAAAGCCCTCTCTGTACATGAGGGACAAAGCGTAACAGGGGGTTCCACAATGGCATCTAAACACATAGGACATGTACTTTCCAAAAGGTCAGCCATGACAAAAAAAAACAAGCAATAGCAATATTGGTCGTGGTACTGTAATTAAAAAAATAAAAAGCAAGAACTTTGAGAAAATTTGCTGAACAAAAGGAGCGTACTGTGTATTTAAAATTAAACTGTATAGTTTTTACTGCACCGCAATAAACGATGTAAGAACCGGTAATCACTATAGGATTTTCAGTAGATAACCCCAATAAGTGTACACTCTAGCAATGCATAATGACTTAGGGACACAATCTGTCACTTGCACCTCGCCACAGCTCTGCTGTCCCCACGAGTCACACAGCAGAACACCGTGAACGGCGTGTCTAAGACTGCTTGTGAATTTTTTTTTATCACAAACACAAGCTGACTTAGGCCACACCGGAGCCTCTAGATATGCTGCCGCATCGACAGAATCCGGACATCAACTGTGCGCAAATCGTGCGAAACGATAAGCCCCGCCCATTGTGGACCGAGACTAACTCCTGAAAATAGAGACCGCATGGGAATAAACATGTTGGTAATCAAAGTACCACCACGCAACTTAAATAAAGTGTACCATGATCCACCAATGTGCCCCCTCAAGCAGAAAACACAACCCTGTCCTGCCATTAGCTTTTAACAGTTATTAGTCCACAATCTCCTAGCGTCAAGCCATGTGTATCTGCCAGCTAATACTCATTAGGCTTTGTATAAAACTTCTGCCACTTTAGTATAGCTTAGTTTATTGAATAAAAAGGGTAGATCCATGCACACAAATTATCCCTGTGCAAAATGATAACCCCTTCCAGGTATAGGGAATAAGTGTCAGTCTGTTCTGAGCTACACAGTCTCTCCCAGCAGCAAAACGACTGTACATACCTTAATGCTGAGCACAGCATGAACTTGTCCCACACAATGAAGATGTTCTTTTCATCACCTCCAGCAAAACTGTGGGAACAAACCGGGTCTTAGATAATATCTGCTAAGATCATCAGCAGGGCAGTAAACGGTATGGGAGTCTGCAGAAATAATACTGAAAAGCCTGCAGCTCTAGCCCTGAGAAAAAATAGCACACACTGGTACCATTTCAAAATAATAAACTCATGATTGAAGAATCTAAACTAACACCTCACTTTACCTCTTCCTATCACTAACACAGGCAAAGAGAATGACTGGGATGAGAGGGAAGGGAGGAGCTATATATACAGCTCTGCTGTGGTGCTCTTTGCCTCCTCCTGCTGACCAGGAGGCGATATCCCATAAGTAAGGATGAAATCCGTGGACTCGTCGTATCTTGTAAAAGAAAACTCGTTTATTGCAGAAAAAATAATTGTAATGACAGTGCACTAAAAACAAAGTTGGGCAATAGAAAAGACCATTCAAAAAACAAACAGAATGGCCATAATAGGCAGGAGATGGCAACCATCTCCTGCCTATTATGGCTATTCTGTTTCCTTTTTGAATGGTCTTCTTTTCTATTGCCCAACTTTGTTTATAGTGCACTGTCATTATAATTATTTTTTCTGCAATAAACATGTTTTCTCTTGTAAGGTGTATCCAGTCCACGGATCATCCATTACTTGTGGGATATTCTCCTTCCCAACAGGAAGTTGCAAGAGGACACCCACAGCAGAGCTGTTATATAGCTCCTCCCCTAACTGCCATATCCAGTCATTCTCTTGCAACTCTCAACAAAGATGGAGGTAGTAAGAGGAGAGTGGTAAAATATAGTTAGTTTTTTCTTCAATCAAAAGTTTGTTATTTTCAAATAGTACCGGAGTTGTACTATTTTATCTCAGGCAGTATTTAGAAGAAGAATCTGCCTGCGTTTTCTATCATCTTAGCAGCTTGTAACTAAGATCCACTGCTGTTCTGACATATGCCTGAGGAGTGAGGTAACTTCAGAGGGAGAATGGCGTGCAGGTAATCCTGCTATTGAGGTATGTGCAGTTTTAAGTTTTTCTAGGGACTAGAAAATGCTGCTGGTACCTGATTAATGTAAGTTAAGCCTAAAAACAGTGATTTAATAGCGACTTGTATCAGGCTTACTACCAGAGATATATACTCTGATAATATGGTAATATAAAACGTTTGCTGGCATGTTTAATCGTTTTTATATATGCTTTGATGATAAACTTATTGGGGCCTAGTTTTTTCCACATGGCTGGCTTGATTTTTGCCTAGAAACAGTTTCCTGAGGCTTTCCACTGTTGTAGTATGAGTGGGAGAGGCCTATTTTAGTGCTTTTTTGCGCAGTTAAAATTACAGACAGAGACATTCAGCTTCCCTCAGCAGTCCCCTGCATGCTATAGGACATCTTTGAAGGGCTCTAAAGGCTTCAAAAGTCGTTTATTGAGGAAGGTAGGGCCACAGCTGAGCTGTGGCAGTTGTTGTGACTGTTTAAAAAACATTTATTTTGTTTTTTTGATCCGTTTATTGCATTAAGGGGTTAATCATCCATTTGCAAGTGGGTGCAATGCTCTGCTAACCTATTACATACACTGTAAAAATTTCGTTTGATTTACTGCCTTTTTTCACTGTTTTTCAAATTTTGACAAAATTTGTTTCTCTTAAAGGCACAGTACCGTTTTTTATATTTGCTTGTTAATTTGTTTTAAAGTGTTTTCCAAGCTTGCTAGTCTCATTGCTAGTCTGTACAAACATGTCTGACATAGAGGAAACTCCTTGTTCATTATGTTTAAAAGCCATGGTGGAACCCCATATGAGAATGTGTACTAAATGTATTGATTTCACTTTAAACAATAAAAATCAGCTTTTGTCTTTAAACAATTTATCACCAGAGGATTCTGGCGAGGGGGAAGTTATGCCGACTAACTCTCCTCAAGTGTCAGACCCTTTGACTCCCGCTCAAGGGACTCACGCTCAAATGGCGCCAAGTACATCAAGGACGCCCATAGCGATTACTTTACAAGACATGGCGGCAGTCATGGATAATACACTGTCAGCGGTATTAGCCAGACTACCTGAATTTAGAGGAAAGCGTGATAGCTCTGGTGTTAGGCATAATACAGAGCATACAGACGCTTTAAGAGCTATGTCTGATACTGCCTCACAATATGCAGAAGCTGAGAAAGGAGAGCTTCAGTCTGTGGGTGATATCTCTGACTCAGGGAAAGCTGATTCTGATATTTCTACTTTTAAATTTAAGCTTGAGAACCTCCGTGTTTTGCTTAGGGAGGTTTTAGCTGCTCTGAATGACTGTGACACAATTGCAGTGCCAGAGAAATTGTGGAGACTAGATAAATACTTTGCAGTGCCGGTGTGTACTGAGGTTTTTCCAATACCTAAAAGGTTTACAGAAATTATTAATAAAGAGTGGGATAGACCCGGTGTGCCGTTTTCCCCCCCTCCTATTTTTAGAAAAATGTTTCCCATAGACGCCACCATATGGGACTTATGGCAGACGGTCCCTAAGGTGGAGGGAGCAGTTTCTACTTTAGCAAAGCGTACTACTATCCCTGTCGAGGACAGTTGTGCTTTTTCAGATCCTATGGATAAAAAATTAGAGGGGTACCTTAAGAAAATGTTTATTCAACAAGGTTTTATCCTGCAGCCCCTTGCATGCATTGCTCCTGTCACTGCTGCTGCGGCGTTCTGGTTTGGGTCTCTGGAAGAGGCTTTACAGACAACGACTCCATTGGAGGACATACTTAACAAGCTTAGAGTACTTAAGCTAGCTAATTCTTTTGTTTCTGATGCCATTGTTCATTTAACTAAACTAACGGCTAAGAATTCTGGATTTGCCATCCAGGCGCGTAGGGCGCTATGGCTTAAATCTTGGTCAGCTGACGTGACTTCAAAGTCTAAACTACTTAACATTCCCTTCAAGGGGCAGACCCTATTCGGGCCTGGTTTGAAGGAAATTATTGCTGACATTACTGGAGGTAAAGGTCATGCCCTTCCTCAGGACAGGTCCAAATCAAGGGCCAAACAGTCTAATTTTCGTGCCTTTCGAAACTTCAAGGCAAATGCAGCATCAACTTCCTCTGCTACAAAACAAGAAGGAACTTTTGCTCAGTCCAAGACGGCCTGGAAACCTAACCAGTCCTGGAACAAAGGCAAGCAGGCGAAAAAGCCTGCTGCTGCCTCCTAAGACAGCATGAAGGAACGGCCCCTTATCCGGTAACGGATCTAGTAGGGGGCAGACTTTCTCTCTTCGCTCAGGATCCCTGGGCGTTGGTGATTATATCTCAGGGGTATCTTCTGGACTTCAAGGCTTCTCCTCCACAAGGGAGATTTCACCTTTCACGATTATCTGTCAACCAGATAAAGAAAGAGGCATTCTTACACTGTGTGCAAGGCCTCCTAGTTATGGGAGTGATCCATCCAGTTCCAAAGGAGGAACAGGAACAGGGATTTTACTCAAATCTGTTTGTGGTTCCCAAAAAAGAGGGAACCTTCAGACCAATCTTAGATCTAAAGATCTTAAACAAATTCCTCAGAGTTCCATCATTCAAAATGGGAACTTTTCGGACCATCCTACCTATGATCCAGGAGGGTCAATATATGACTACCGTGGATTTAAAGGATGCTTACCTTCACATTCTGATACACAAAGATCATCATCGGTTCCTAAGGTCTGCCTTTCTGGACAGGCATTACCAGTTTGTGGCTCTTCCCTTCGGGTTAACTACAGCCCCAAGAATTTTTACAAAGGTTCTGGGGTCGCTTCTGGCGGTACTAAGGCCGCGGGGCATAGCAGTGGCCCCTTATCTAGACGATATCCTGATACAGGCGCCAAGTCCCATACGGACATAGTTCTGGCATTTCTGGGGTCGCACGAGTGGAAAGTGAACGAGGAGAAGAGTTCTCTGTCCCCATTCACAAGAGTCTCCTTCCTGTAAAGATGAAAATTTACCTGACGGAGTCCAGGTTATCAAAACTTCTAAATTCTTGCCGTGTTCTCCACTCTATTCTGCGCCCTTTGGTGGCTCAGTGCATGGAGGTAATCGGCTTAATGGTAGCGGCAATGGACATAGTTCCGTTTGTGCGCCTACATCTCAGACAGCTGCAATTATGCATGCTCAGTCAGTGGAATGGGGATTACACAGATTTGTCCCCTTTACTAAATCTGGATCAAGAGACCAGAGATTCTCTTCTCTGGTGGCTATCTCGGGTCCATCTGTCCAAAGGTATGACCTTTCGCAGGCCAGATTGGACAATTGTAACGACAGATGCCAGCCTTCTAGGTTGGAGTGCAGTCTGGAACTCCCTGAAGGCTCAGGGATTGTGGACTCAGGAGGAGAAACTCCTCCCAATAAATATTCTGGAATTGAGGGCAATATTCAATGCTCTTCAGGCTTGACCTCAGTTAACAACCCTGAGGTTCATCAGATTTCAGTCGGACAACATCACGACTGTGGCTTACATCAACCATCAAGGGGAAACAAGGAGTTCCTTAGCGATGTTAGAAGTCTCCAAAATAATTCGCTGGGCAGAGAAACACTCTTGCCACCTATCAGCGATCCATATCCCAGGTGTAGAGAACTGGGAGGCGGATTTTCTAAGTCGTCAGACTTTTCATCCGGGGGAGTTGGAGTTTGCTCAATTGATTAATCGTTGGGACAAACCAGAACTGGATCTCATGGCGTCTCGCCAGAACGCCAAGCTCCCTCGACTGATTGCCAAAATCAAGCAGGTGAGAGCATCAGTGATTTTGATAGCGCCTGCGTGGCAACGCAGGACCTGGTATGCAGACCTAGTGGACATGTCATCCTTTCCACCTTGGACTCTGCCTTTGAGACGAGACCTTCTACTTCAAGGTCCTTTCAATCATCCAAATTTAATTTCTCTGAGACTGACTGCATGGAGATTGAACGCTTGATTTTAGCGTGGCTTCTCCGAGTCTGTCATTGATACCTTAATACAGGCACGAAAGCCTGTTACCAGGAAAATCTACCATAAGATATGGCGTAAATATCTTTATTGGTGTGAATCCAAGAGTTACTCATGGAGTAAGGTTAGGATTCCCAGGATATTATCTTTTCTCCAAGAGGGTTTGGAGAAAGGATTATCAGCTAGTTCTTTGAAGGGACAGATCTCTGCACTGTCTATTCTTTTGCACAAGCGTCTGGCGGATGTTCCAGACGTTCAGGGGTTTTGTCAGGCGTTGGTTAGAATCAAGCCTGTGTTTAAACCTGTTGCTCCCCCATGGAGCTTAAATTTGGTTCTTAAAGTTCTTCAAGGGGTTTCCGTTTGAACCTCTTCATTCCATAGATATCAAGCTTTTATCTTGGAAAGTTCTTTTTTTGATGGCTATTTACTCGGCTTGTATAGTCTCCGAGTTATCTGCTTTACAATGTGATTCTCCTTATTTGATCTTCCATGCAGATAAGGTAGTTCTGCGTACAAAACCTGGGTTTTTGCCTAAGGTGGTATCTACTAAGAATATCAATCAAGAGATTGTTGTTCCATCATTGTGTCCTAATCCTTCTTCAAAGAAGGAACGTCTTTTACATAATCTGGATGTGGTTCTTGCTTTAAAGTTTTACTTACAAGCTACTAAAGATTTTCATCAAACATCTGCTTTGTTTGTTGTTTACTCTGGACAGAGAAGAGGTCAAAAGGCTTTGGCAACCTCTCTTTCTTTTTGGCTAAGAAGCATAATCCACTTAGCCTATGAGACTGCTGGACAGCAGCCTCCTGAAAGGATTACAGCTCATTCTACTAGAGCTGTGGCTTCCACTTGGGCCTTTAAAAATGAGGCTTCTGTTGAACAGATTTGCAAGGCGGCGACTTGGTCTTCGCTTCATACTTTTTCCAAATTCTACAAATTTGATACTTTTGCTTCTTCAGAGGCTATTTTTGGGAGAAAGGTTTTACAGGCAGTGGTACCTTCCGTTTAAATACCTGCCTTGTCTCTCCCTTCATCCGTGTACTTTAGCTTTGGTATTGGTATCCCACAAGAAATGGATGATCCGTGGACTGGATACACCTTACAAGAGAAAACACAATTTATGCTTACCTGATAAATTTATTTCTCTTGTGGTGTATCCAGTCCACGGCCCGCCCTGTCATTTTAAGGCATGTCAAAATTTTAGATTAAACTACAGTCACTACTGCACCCTATGGTTTCTCGGCTTGTTTCGGTCGAATGACTGGATATGGCAGTTCGGGGAGGAGCTATATAACAGCTCTGCTGTGGGTGTCCTCTTGCAACTTCCTGTTGGGAAGGAGAATATCCCACAAGTAATGGATGATCCGTGGACTGGATACATCACAAGAGAAATAAATTTATCAGGTAAGCATAAATTGTGTTTTTACTCACTTTTTGCATCTGTGAGTGTGTTACACAGTTAGCCGAAATAGTTCTATGGATATCTATTAGATGTTGTTCTATAAATTTTGGCTATTCTAGTCGGTGTCAAGTACCATCGGTAGAGGATTTTATGATTCAGTTCCAATATTTGTGGTGAAACTGATAAGTTTTTAGTAAGTTTTAAAATTATTTTCCATTCCTTGCCTGGAATATTCTCTTTTAAATCTAAGAGCCACTTATGTGTATATGTGGGATCCCCCTGATAAAAGTTGTCTTTTAAGATCCTACTGGCCAAGGACAGAGATTTGGGGGTTATGGTTTCTCTGACGCAGTGTTTCAAAATTGGTCAGTGTTTGCATTAAATTCTGTCTATGTATAGAAGATGTCCGCAAGTGCTGGAGTTGGGCATATTTTAACCAAGAAGCATATGATTTACCTGTTCTGTCCTTTAGACTCTCCATAGATTTTAATTTGCCATTATCTAAAAGTGTGAACAAAGGAATGGTATATCCCCATTCTGTAGTTATGTGGGGCTTGCCTTCTAGACCACCCATTAACTCTGCGTTCCTCGGGATAGGTAATGTGGGGAGACTTTTGTGGAGATTCCCTTAATATTTGTAATTATGTGGTTTCATTCTGAGAATATGTATTGATGGGCTTCAAGTAGATGACGTTAATAGAGTCTGGAGTATATGGGAGTCGATTGAGACCCATGATTTTGAATCTTGGGAGTGATGCCAATCCATTATTCAAAGTTGAGTTATTGCTTTGTAATATAAAGTCAGATTCTGCACCCCCAACCCTCCTTTGTCTGTGCACAGTGTTGCTATTTATCCTGGGTTTCTTGTTGCCCCAAATGTATGTGGTTAATGTTTGCTGCAACTGTCTCAAATATTTATTTGGTAAGGGCACAGAAAGTGCTTGTAGAGTGTACAGTATTCTGTGTAGTGTAGTCATCTTTACAGCCTGCATCCTCCCCCACCATGATATGTGTTTCTCATTCCAAGTTTGGAAATTTTCTTTGTGTTGTGTTTAACAACAAGGCTTATTGTGATAGATTTATATTCATAATTTCAGATTTCGCCGTGTTGATAGCGAAGGAGTATGCGCCGAAGGTGGCTTTTTCCTCTAATGCCGCCGGGAGAGATGTTTCAGGGGCAGGCAATGACAAAAGAACATTGTCTGCGTACATCGCTATCTTATAATCATTTGTTCCTATTTGTATCTCTTTAATGTTCTGATTCTGTCTTATATCTGCTGCCAATACCTCCATAGTAAGAATAAATAATGTGAGAGAAAGTGGGTAGCCTTGTCGCGTGCCGTTTTTAATTTGAAGTGTATGTCATTAATTCTGATTTTAGCCGTAGGAGATGAGTACAAGTTAAATATTATTTTAATCATCAAAGGGCCAAAGTTAAATGCTTCTAGTGTTTGGTGTAAGAACAACCAGCTGGTTGCGGTTAAACGCTTTTTCTGCGTCTATCGCCAGTAGTATCGATTTAAGATCTATTTTTTTTAGCTTATGACATTAGGGTGTGTGCTCTTATAATGTTGTCGCAAGCTTCTCTACGTGGGACGAAGCCCGCCTGATCTATATGGATAATATCACTTATAATTAGGTTTATAGGTTTTGCTAATATTTTTCCAAAAATCTTAACATCTGAATTTAATAATGACATTGGACGATAATTTCCAGGATCTTGCAAAGATTTGCCTGGTTTGGGGATAATAGATATGTGGGCTTCTAATAAGGATGGGGAAAAAGGATGGTCCCTATCTACTTCTTGAAATATCTCTTTCAAATGGGGGATTAAAGGTTTTTTTAAATGTTTTGTAATATACATTCGAAAGACCATCTGGTCCAGGACTTTTGCCCCGAGGGCAAACTTTCTATTGCAGCAAGTACTTCTTGGTATGTTATCGGTTGTTCCAATTTATCTCTAATTTCTGGAGTAATTTTCGGTAAGTCCGACCTTGCTATATAGGTACTTGTTTGTGATTCTCTGTCTGCCATATTTGGGACCTGAATATTATATAATTGACTGTAAAACTCCCTAAACACCTCCGCAATTTCGGAACTGTCTTGTGTGATTTCATTGTTGTTGTTTTTTAATTTTATGTATATATGCTGCATATGTCCTCTTCTTGAGTGCTCTGGCTAACCGAGATCCTGCCCCATTCCCCTCATAGAATTACATTCTTTTCTTTTTTTATATATTTTACTTTAGCAAGCTTTTTGGTTTATGCATTCCCCCCCTAAAGACAGCCTTATGAGCCTCCCACACTGTGAGTGGTGATGTCTGTGAGACTGGGTTCAATTGGAAATATTCTTCCAATGTCTTACGTAGTTTATCTAATAACTGTGGTTGTAATAAGAGAGTGTCGTCTAACCTCCATATGTATGCGGAAATTGGGGTATTCGTCCATGCTAGTGTAAGTTCCACTGGAGCGTGGTCGGACCATGTAATACTTCCTATGTCAGAATCAATGAGCCTTTTCAAGCTGTCCTGATCCAAAAAGAAATAGTCAATCCTAGTGTAAAGTTTCCAAGGATTGGAGTAGAAAGTATAATTTGTGTCTACTAAACAAAGTTTGTGCAAGATTCCCAGTGCTGAGTTAGAATTTTTATTAAGTGTAGGGGAACGAGTAGAGGAGCTGTCCATAATAGGATCTATCACTATATTGAAATCCCCTCCTATCAGCAATGTGCCCTTTCTATGTTCTATTATCAGATTGGAGATTTTTTTAAAGAAGGCTAATCGCTTGGTGTTGGGGGCATATATATTCACCATGGTGATTGGTTGATTGTATAGGAGGCCTGTTACTATAAGGTACCTAGCATCTGGGTCAGACACTGTATTGATTACCTGGGATGCCAGCCCCCTGTGTATGATTATCCCCACTACATTATGTTTGCTTTTTGAGACGCTAAAGAAAGTGGTAGGGTACTCCCTCAAGAAAAACTTAGACTGAGCTCCCTGTTGTAAGTCGGTTTCCTGTACATAAACTATATCATATTTTTGTTTTTTTAAACCATTTCAAAGCTATAGATCTCTTGCTAGGTGCATTCAATCCCTTAACATTTTGGGACAAAAAAGTTAAGTTTTTCTCCGCCATGATGCTAATTGTGCATTATTGAATATATTAATATGTAAACATTTTAGTTTGTGTATGTTCTCCCTTCTGCAAAGGGGCGATCTTACCATATTCTCTGTAGCACATCCAGGGTACCTGGTCTTATGAAGGTGGTTGGTTATAGGAAAGGCTATAAAAGAACACTTTAGGGCATCTGGGCAGCAGTCACAAACTCTTACCAAAACACCAAAACATCTAAACTGAAAATAAAGACATGAGTTAGTTTTGCAATACATTTCAACAAACATTGTTCAAACTCGTCTTTTCCCTCTACTAAAACTAACTCTGTTAACCAATAAGGTAGAACTAAGAGCTAAAAGCTAGAAGCTGTGAAACTAAACTAAAACGGGAGTAACTGCTCCGTTTGTTATATGTATTATACTAAAGGGGTTAATACAGCCATCTCAGATACTCATATAACTCTTCTAATTGTGTTCTAAAGAACCAGTTATCCTTATGGCTACTGGGGTGTACCAACTGTGCTAAACTGAGACTGAAAATTTGACTTAGACACTCATTAAGTCTGTTAGACTGTACATACTACTATATACTGATGTTGTAAAGTAAGTATAGCCACAACTGCTACATGGCAAGTCTGGATGTAGGCTTCTTCGCCTATCAGCTCCAGATATCACTTATTTGCGTTCACAAAATCCTATGGGATTAGTCTGTCAGCCTGTAGATTTTTGTGCTGATCGTCTTCCTCTGGAGGCCGATTGCCATTATTGTCTTTGGGGTCGAGGTTTCTCTCCTTATTATCTCTCTGAGATTTCTCTATTCACTGAGATCGAGGGTAGTGCAGGTTGCGGTATTTTTAATTTTTCACAGAAATCTGCTATGTCCTAAGGAGATTTATAAAGCATTATCTTGTTATTTTTGACCACTTTGATACAGAAAGGGAACCCCCATCTATAGGGTATACCCAAGTCTCTTAGGTGTTGCATTAAGTATCTGGCTTCTCTCCTTTTGGATAGAGTCAATGGACTGATATCTGCATATATTTGCAGAGTATGTCCTTGGTGCTGGATAGGTTAAAGTCTACGGGCGGCATTCATAATTCTCTCCTTATCACGAAAGTTGTGGCATTTGAGAATAATGTCCCTTGGGGGAGCTGTGTCTACTGGTTTTTGTCAGAGAGCACGATGTGCTCTTTCCAAAATTATTTTAGGAAGGTCAGGATTTTCTCCGTCTCCTATTATCTAGGTCCTCAACTTGATGCTGTAGATCTATATCATTGTCGTTTGTTGAAGGTTTTTGTGTGTGAGTGAAATAGTTGTCTCCATGGTTTCTTCTAAATGAACAACCCTGTCTCCCAAGGCATTCATTTCTCTTTTCACTTCTGCTATTCCCTCCTTTATCATCTGACCCACCTGTGTGATAAGTGCAGCAAAGTCAGTTTTATTAGGTAGAGAGCGAAGGTCAGCTTTTGTGATTGGGCTGCTTTCTTCATCTGTCAGTGTAACATTAGCTCCAGAGGCTTGTGATAGGGGGCTGTTATGAGGGTTACTTGTCCCTTCTATTGTGGCTTCTAGGGCCTTAAAATACGTGTCCATTTTTGCCCCCTGATTGTTTGTTGTTTTGGTAGGTTTCTCTCCTTTAGTAACCCTTTTGGAGTCCATTGTGCTATCTATATTAACTGTATTCCAGGTATTGTTTATCCTGCCTCTGATTAAAATGCTGCATGTCAAGTATCCTGAGTTGTTTTTCTCTGTATGTACAGTATGTTCTTTGCAGCCTATATCACAAATGTTCCGCTCACCTCAGCTCTGTGGGGTATCTTACCTGTTTAAGATGCTGCCTGTCGGCCTGGAGATCCGTTTCTATTACGGGTATGTTTTTAGGTCCCACTTGTTATGTGTTGTGATTTGAGTAAACATTTCCGGTACTCACATCATGCTGTCTTCTGTAGTGAATCTCTTTTGTTATCCTGTAGGTCACAGTTAGTACTCGTGCAGCCTCGGTCTGTATGATATTATATCAAGCCAGTCTCTTAAACTACTATTCAGCTCTATTCCAGTGTGCGCACATTATTTTCCTCTAATATGGCGCTTGCTGTTCTGCACTGATTGCTGTGAGACTCAGATCTTGTGCTTCATGGCCGTTGTACCGCGTATGACAGGAAAATCAGTAGCGGCAACTTCCCTGTCATTTCATGAGCGTTCCACTCACTTTTGTGGCTCAAAGGACTGAAATATCCCCCATATGAAATAGCTTAACGGAGCTTTGGCCTCAGAGCTTAATCAAATTGCGGCCATTACCAACTTTGGCCGGCTCCACCCCCTCTTATAAGCTTTATTAAAAAATAAAGTACAATAAATAATACAGTGGTAAGACACTCCAGGTAACATAGTTAGAAGTAGCCACGTAGACCACCAGCTTCCAACAAAACATTATTCATATTGAGTCTAAGGGGCATATTTATCAAGCTCCGAATGGAGCTTGATGCCCCCTGTTTCTGGGGAGCCTGCAGACTCGCCAGAAACAGCAGTTATGAAGCAGCGGTCACAAAGACCGCTGCTCCATAACCTGTCCGCCTGCTCTGAGCAGGCGGACAGACATCACCGGAAATCAACCCAATCGGGTTGATTGACACCCCCTGTCTGCAGGGGGCGACGTTGCACCAGCAACTCTTGTGAGCTGCTGGTGCAATGCTGAATACGGCGAGCGTATTGCTCGCCATATTCAGCGAGGTCTGACGGACCTGATCCGCACTGTCGGATCAGGTCCGACAGACCTTGTTAAATAGGGGCCTAAATCTTTAATTCAACCATATTGTTCCAAAGCCAAAAAAAACACAGAAGCTGTCAGATTCAGTTCGTAAAGCACTGAATTATTGTAGCCCTCTTATTTGAAGCTAGTCATTTTGATTAATTTACATAAATATACCATTATGCAATTTGTTTAGAGTTATGAATTTGACTTAAACATTTGCAATATTAACTATATTTACAGTTTAACAGAACGTCTCTGCAAAGTAAGTCCAGCTTGCAGAAAAAGCACGGGGGGTAGGGGAATGGGAGATTTGACAAGAGCAGAGAGAAGGAAAAGGATGCATATATTTCAAGTAATTATCACTGGCCCTCTAATATATGAGGACGGTGGAAGGTTAGTTAAATAATTAAAGGTCCTCTGCTGGTTAAATGTATTGGGGGGGGGAGGCTATTTTAAGGGGTGACAGAGATGGTGTTAGCAGCTGCCCACATTTCTAACATAAGTTTGTGAATTTCTATTGTGCCCGAGTTTAAATAGTGATGTCTCTCCAGCAAAATCAAAGACTCAACCTGCTGTTTGCAACTATCCAGCGTTGGCGCCTCAGGGGACCTCCACCTAAGTGGAATTAGGGTCTTTTCAGCATAATATATAGCAATGATTTCTTGGCTTTATCCCATAGTTTTGGCATAGAATGAAATAGTAAAATGGCTGGCTCCTCTGGGAGTTTAATAGATAAAACTTTTTTTAGTTTTGTGGCTAAAAGCAGCCTAACCTATTACAGCCCCACCATATATTGAGTATATCAGCTTCCTCCCCACATCCTCTCCAACATCTCCCATTTGTTCTATTATAAATTCTCTTAATTTTAGATGGGGTTAGGTTCCACCTAGAAAGGAAAGTATAATTTGATTCCTGTGCCCTCACTAAGATTAAGGCTTATTTGTTATTCTTGAAACTCCTATCAAATTCCTTCACTTTCAATTTTACCCCCAGCTCCCTGTAAGATGGAATGCCAGTGCCATCACCTAGTTTAATTTATATATGAGTGAGATAAGCTGTCGAGACAGTGATTCATTAGGCAGAGATTCTCAAATACAATCAAAACCTAAAAAGATCCTGCATTTACATGAGCAAATATACGGCTAGATCACAGGTTTTTGACGGTAAGGCTTGCGGGGCTAACGCTCCTTTTTTTCTTACCGCTCCCTTAAACCAACGCTGGTATTACGAGTTTTCTTTAAGCCGGCGCTAGCCTCAGAAAAGTGAGCGTTGAGCAAAATTTAGCTCCACATCTCACCTCGATACCAGCGTTGCTTACGGTAGCGGTAAGCTGGCAAAATGTGCTTGTGCACGATTTCCCCATAGGAAACAATGGGGCTGAGCTGGGTGAAAAAAAAAACCTAACACCTGCAAAAATGCAGCGTTCAGCTCCTAACGCAGCCCCATTGTTTCTTATGGGAAAATAAAAAATATGTCTACACCTAACACCCTAACATGAACCCCGAGTCTAAACACCCCTAATCTTACACTTATTAACCCCTAATCTGCCGCCCCCCGACATCGCTGACACCTGCATTATAGTATTAACCCTTAATCTGCCGCTCCGGACACCGCCACCACCTACATTATACTAATGAAGCCCTAATCTGCTGCCCCCGACATCGCCGAACCCTACATTATATTTATTAACCCCTAATCTGCCGCCGCCGCCGCCAACGTCGCTGCCACTATAATAAAATTATTAACCCCTAAACCTAAGTCTAACCCTAACACCCCCCTAACTTAAATATAATTTAAATTAAACTAAATTAATTTAACATAATTAAATTAATTATTCCTATTTAAAACTAAATACTTACCTATAAAATAAACCCTAAGCTAGCTACAATATAACTAATAGTTACATTGTATCTAGCTTAGGGTTTATTTTTATTTTACAGGCAACTTTGTATTTATTTTAACTAGGTAGAATAGTTATTAAATAGTTATTAACTATTTAATAACTACCTAGCTAAAATAAGTACAAAAGTACCTGTAAAATAAACCCTAACCTAAGTTACAATTACACCTAACACTACACTATCATTAAACTAATTACCTAAACTACCTACAATTAATTACAATTAAATTAAAAAAACTAAATTACGGGGGGAAAAAACACTAAATTACAGAAAATAAAAAAGATATTGCAATTTTTTAAAACTAATTACACCTAATCTAATCCCCCTAATAAAATAAAAAAGCCCCCCAAAATAATAAAATTTCCCTACCCTATATTAAACTAGAAATAGCCCTTAAAAGGGCCTTTTGCGGGGCATTGCCCCAAAGTAATCAGTCTGTAAAAAAAAAATGCAATACCCCCCCAAAATTACAACCCACACACCCCTACTCTAAAACCCACCCAATCCCCCCTTAAAAAAACCTAACACTAACGCCCTGAAGATCACCCTACCTTGAGCCGTCTTCACCCAGCCGGGCACAAGTGGTCCTCCAGAGGGTCTGAAGTCTTCATCCGATCAGGGCAGTAGAGGTCCCCTCCAGACGGCAGAAGGCTTCATCCAGGCGGCATCTTCTATCTTCATCCTTCCGGAGAGGGTCCATCTTCAATCCAGCCAACGCGGAGCCATCCTCTTCAAACGAAGTCCTAACAAAGAATGAAGGTTCCTTTAAATGATGTCATCCAAGATAGCGTCCCTTGAATTCCGATTGGCTGATAGAATCCTATCAGCCAATCGGAATTAAGGTAGGAAAAATCCTATTGGCTGATGCTGATTGGAACAGCCAATAGAATGCGAGTTCAATCCTATTGGCTGACTGATTCAGGGTAAAATATTCATTTTATTATTTGTACATAACCTAATCAGGAGTTTGATGTGTTACACCAATTAGATAAGTCTGCCACTAATGTGCATACTTCTTTATTTTTCCTAAATTGATGATAATTGATAATATGATTTTTTATTCTTAATTTGCTTCTAGCCATATAATTGAAAAAATAAAAAAGTAGTCATAGGTTGTTCCATGTTTAATCCTCTATGGTAGATTTTTTTTTTCTTATTGGCATATTGTCTTGCATAAAACAGTCCCTATTTTGGTACTGGTACAACCACTCTTTGAAAACTGATATTTCACTAAGCAAAAAAAGTACTTAAAAGTTAAATACAGAAGCTACAGAATCAAAAACATTTCCATTTGTTCTTTAGCCATAAGTTACTTTTTGAGAGAGGTTATTCCCATGGAACTCATTCAGGCTGTATGCTATAGTACACTGCCAATCCCTCTCAATTCTACCTTGTAAGGATTCTAGCTGCTGCTGCTAAGTTTTCAAAATGTTTTTTTCCTGGCACCATCAGCTAATATTTGGGCTGTTACAGTTAACTTTAGCATATTTGGCAAAAATGTCACAACAGGTCCCACGTTACCACCCTGCATGTGTGGGCATGGGTATGGAAGCCTCACTTTAAGTACCTCAGCCAATACTTAAGAAGTTTCTTTCCATCTAAAGGGGAGGAGAGTCCACGGCTTATTTCATTACTTGTGGGAATTAAGAACCTGGCCACCAGGAGAAGGCAAAGACACCCCAGCCAAAGGCTTAAATACCTCCCCCACTTCCCTCATCCCCCAGTCTTTCTTTGCCTTTCGTCACAGGAGGTTGGCAGAGAAGTGTCGGAAGATTCGGAGTAGTCTCTTATGAAGGGTAGTACTCTTTGGAATGGGACTGGAGTTTTAAGTAGTCCTGTCAGCCTCTCAGTGAGAGCTTGGGTAAAAGAGTCCGGAGATGCAGGAAGAGTCTTTCTGCAAAACCATCCAGACTCATTTTAACAGCTCCATAAGCAAGTTTCGCTGCCTGCTTCCTACACTCAAGCCCATGTCAGGAGCGATGCTATTACACTGTCACACTTGAGAGGCCGTGTTCCTGTTCCATGGCGTAGATTCTGTTAAGATCGTTTCATTTTCATACACATAATGAGAACACAGAAGACAGGGTCGCATTTTTCTCCCTAGTGCAGGGGCGGTCCTGCGAGGCATTACTTCTGACCTGGTGTGGCCTAATCTACTTCCTTGCTTGAATGATGGTGCAGGAGACGTAACGGTTTCTGTGGTCCGGGTCTTAGGAGGTGGTGAGTTCCCCCCGGCCATTGGAGGTTATAAAGGTGCTATTGTTTATATTTTATAACTAGTCTGTAATAAAGCCTCAAGCTATGGAGGACTCT
The DNA here is from genome assembly GCF_027579735.1 of Bombina bombina. Taxonomy (NCBI): domain Eukaryota; kingdom Metazoa; phylum Chordata; class Amphibia; order Anura; family Bombinatoridae; genus Bombina; species Bombina bombina. Next base: position 254,255,665 of record NC_069499.1, on the reverse strand, counting down.
GACGCGTTAGAGGTACTCCCTCTTTAACTAAATCTAGTACCTGTGTTTATTGTGAGGAGGTTCCGGTAGATCCGCCTGCTCAATTATGTTCCCCTTGCCTTGATAAGGTCTCGACTTCTCGAAAGAAGAGAATGTCTAGTACTACTGAGCCGTCCACCTCTGAGGGCTCCCCTTCCCGTGAGGTGCGTCCCCTACATTCATCTCCGAGTACACAGGCAGCGCCCCAGGGCATGTCCATTTCTCCTTCAGGGGAAATCCGTTGGCCGTCAGACTTTGCGGATCAACTGCAAACGGCGGTCTCTAAAGTGATTAGTGCCTTACCACGTTCTGCTAAGCGCAAGCGTAGGGTTAAATATGGCGATCCGGCCCAGGAGTTATATACTCCTATGGATATCTCGGAAAGGTTATCCGCTGACGAGGACGACTCCGACTCTTCGGAGGAAGTTTCTTCTGGGTCGGGATCCATGTCATCTAAAGCTCTGTCTGCAGAGGAGCCTGACTTTAGGTTTAGGATGGAAAATTTGAGCTTTTTGCTGAGGCAGGTGCTGGCTACTCTCGAAGGTTCCGGAACCAAAATTACCGGAAGAACCCTTGATTCCTAAGCTTGATAAAGTGTATGAGGATAGGGTGGTACCTCAGACCTTCCCGGTTCCTGTTAAGATGGCTAACATTATTAAGAATGAATGGGAGAAATTAGGTTCTTCCTTTTCCCATTCTTCTTCTGTTCCGGACTCTCAGCTCGAGCTATGGGAGACTGTCCCTACGCTAGCGAAGTGGACAACGATTCCACTTGAAGATAGTTCGTCGTTCAAAGAGCCCATGAATAAAAAGTTAGAAAACATGTTAAGAAAAATGTTTCTACATACTGGGTTTCTTTTTCAGCCGGCAGCGGCGGTAATTAGCGGTGGACATATTGGTGCGAATCTCTGTCTGACATGGTCGAGAGGAAGACTCCCCTCGATGAGATACAGGAGAGAATTAAGGTCTTGAGGGTAGCTAATTCTTTTATTTGTGATGCCAATATGCAAATTATTCGCCTGAATGCTAAGGTTTCAGGGTTTTCTGTACTAGCCCGCAGGGCTCTGTGGCTAAAGTTGTTGTCTGCGAACATGACCTCTAAGTCCAGACTGTTATCCCTTCCCTTTCAGGGAAAGATCCTGTTCGGTCCAGGATTGGACTCGATCATATCCATGGTGACGGGAGGAAAGGGTGCTTTCTTACCGCAGGATAAGAAGGTTAAAACTAAGGGATCTACTTTTCGTCCCTTTCGTACGGACAAGGCCCAACACCAGCAGCCCGCTGCAAAAGCGGATCAGTCCAAGGGTGCTTGGAAACCAGCTCAGTCTTGGAACAAGTCCAAGCATAACATGAAGGCAGCCGAAACAAAGTCGGCATGAAGGTGCGGCCCCCGACCGGTCCCCGGACCAAGTAGGAGGCAGATTATCTCTCTTCTCAGAGGCCTGGTTGCAGGATGTTCAGGACTGGAGGTTGTCGCACAAGGATACAGGATAGGGTTCAGAACTCATCCGCCCAGGGGCAGATTCCTCCTGCCAAATCTGTCTTCCAGACCAGAAAAGAGAGAAGCCTTTCTAGAATGTGTGACGGATCTCTCTTCTCTCTGAATCATTGTACCAGTACCCCCAGCAAAAATGGGTCTAGGGTACTATTCAAACCTTTTTGTGGTCCCAAAGAAGGAGGGCACGTTCCGCCCGATTCTAGACCTAAAATGTTTTAACAAGTTTCTGGCTGTTCCATCGTTCAAAATGGAAACGATCAGATCTATTCTGCCCCTAGTTCAAGAGGGTCAGTTCATAATGACAATAGACTTGAAGGATGCCTACCTTCATGTGCCAATCCACAGGGATCACTTCAGGTTCCTGAGATTTGCCTTTCTGGACCAACATTTCCAGTTTGTGGCCCTTCCCTTAGGTCTGGAGACGGCCCCTAGAGTCTTCACAAAGGTTCTGGGGGCGCTGCTTGCAGTAGCCAGATCCAGAGGCATTGCTGTGGTGCCCTATCTGGATGATATCCTAATCCAGGTGCTGTCGTTCAGTCTCTCAGAGGATCACTCGAGGGCCCTTCTTCTTTTGCTCCAATCTCACAGTTGGAAGATAAACTCAGGAAAGAGCTCCCAGATTCCCAACAACAGGGTGGAATTCCTGGGAACGATAATAGATTCTATATCCATGAGGATATTTCTCACAGATCAGCGACGCAGGAAGATTGTGTCCGCCTGTCTTGCCCTTCAGTCCCTCTGTGGCGCAGAGTATGGAGATGATCGGGCTCATGGTATCCAGCATCGATGTCATTCCATTCACCAGGTTCCATCTCAGACCTCTTCAGTTGGGCATGTTGAGACAGTGGAACGGTGATCATACAGACCTATCCCAACAGATTTCTCTGGACGATCGGACAAGGGACTCCCTCTCTTGGTGGATCTGTCCGGAACAACTGTTCCAAGGGACATCCTTCCTGAGCCCGTCCTGTGAGATTGTGACCACGGACGCAAGTCTGGCAGGATGGGGAGCTGTTTGGGGTGCCAGGATGGCACAGGGAAAATGGTCTCGAGAGGAGTCTTTCCTCCCGATCAATATTCTGGAACTTCTTCAATGCTCTGAAGGCGTGGCCTCTTCTGGGGTCGTTCAGATTCCAGACAGACAACATTAACTTGGTGGCTTACGTCAACCATCAGGGGGGGATGAGAAGCTCCCTAGCGATAAGGGAGGTTTCTCGGATATGGGAATGGGCAGAGTCCCACGGCTGCTCGCTCTCAGCAATCCACATTCCGGGTGTGGACAACTGGGAAGCGGATTTTCTCAGCAGGCAATCCTTCCATCCGGGGGAATGGTCTCTCCACCCTGAGGTGTTTGTGGAAACTTGTCACGAATTAGGGACTCCGGAGATAGATCTCATGGCATCCAGACTCAATTGCAAGCTACCCAGATACGGGTCGTGGTCCAGGGATCCCCAGGCAGAGCTGATGGATGCCTTGGTGGTACCTTGGGGGTTCAACCTAGTTTACATTTTTCGACCGTAGTGGCCCGCATCAGGGAGGAGCAAGCTTTGGCTATTCTGATTGCTCCGTCGTGGCCGCGGAGGACGTAGTTTGCACATCTGGTGGGGATGTCATTATTTCCTCCATGGAGGTTACCCTGTCGCAGGGATCTGTTGGTACAGGGTCCTTTTCAACATCAAAATCTAGATTCTCGGAGGCTGACTGCGTGGAGATTGAACGCTTAGTCTTGGCCAAGAGAGGGTTTTCTGAGAGAGTGATTGATACTCTCATTCAGGCCAGGAATCCGGTCACTCGTCGCATCTATCATAAGGTGTGGAGGACTTACTTATCCTGGTGTAAGAAGCATGGATATCCTTGGCACAAGGTTAAGGTATCCAGGATTCTGTCCTTTCTCCAGGATGGACTGGAGAAGGGGCTTGCCGCCGGTTCCTTGAAGGGACAGATTTGGGCATTATCTGTTCTGCTGATCTTCCTGATATTCAGTCTTTTGTTCAGGCTTTGTCTAGAATCAAGCCTGGTTCTAAAGGTGCTGCAGAGGGTTCCGTTTGAACCTATGCACTCTGTTGACATTAAGATTCTTTCTTGGAAGGTTCTTTTTCTGTTGGGTATTGCATCAGCACGCAGAGTATCTGAGTTGGTGACCTTGCAATGTGAACCTTCTTATCTGTTTTTTCATGCTGATAAGGCTGTTCTTCGCAATGGTTTGGGATTTCTTCCCAAGGTTGTGTCTAACCGTAACATCAATCAGGAAATCGTTGTTCCTTCCTTGTGTTCTAACCCCTCTTCTCCTAAGAAGAGGTTACTTCATAATTTGGATGTGGTTCGAGCTTTGAAGTTCTATCTTCAGGCTACGAAGGATTTCAGACAGACTACATCTCTTTTTTTGGTGTATTCAGGGAAGCGCGAGGGGCAGATAGCCTCGGCAACTTCTTTGTCCTTTTGGTTGAGGAGCATGATTCACTTAGCCTACGAGACAGCGGGGCATAAGCCTCCTCAGAGGATCACGGCTCATTCGACTAGAGCTGTGGCTTTCTTTGTGGGCCTTCAAGAATGAGGCTTCTATTGAGCAGATTTGTAAGGCGGCTACCTGGTCCCCCTTACATACCTTTACAAAATTTTACAAATTTTATGTTTTTGCTTCGGCAGAAGCAGTTTTGGGAGAAAGGTTTTACAGGCTGTGGTGCCCTCAGATTAGGGTCTGCTTTTTGCCCTTCCGTTTTCATTCAGTGTCATCTAGAGCTTGGGTATTTGTTCCCACAAGTAATGGATGAAGCCGTGGACTCTCCTCCCCTTAAGATGGAAAATATAAATTATACTTACCTGATAAATTAATTTCCATCGTGGGTAGGAGAGTCCACGACTCCCGCCCGTTGCTCCTGTGGGAAGACCTAAATTTAGTTTGTTCTTCTGGCAGCATTTATACCCTGATATTTCTCCTACTGTTCCTTGTTCCCTCGGCAGAATGACTGGGGGATGAGGGAAGTGGGGGAGGTATTTAAGCCTTTGGCTGGGGTGTCTTTGCCTCCTCCTGGTGGCCAGGTTCTTAATTCGCACAAGTAATGAATGAAGCTGTGGACTCTCCTCCCCACGATGGAAATTAAATTATCAGGTAAGCATAATTTATATTTTTTTGTTTCCCTGTATACTCTCCCTCAAAAAGTATGTAGGTCTTAAATTTGTTTGGATTTTTTTGCTTTCCTACTCCCTCAGAATTATCAGAAAATTTTACTTTCTACCAGTTGTTTTGTTTTAATATTGCTTTCTTATGGGGTTTAGAATATGTTTTGGTCAGCATTGGAAGTTTGCTTTATGTTGTGGTTGGCTGTATTACACTGCTTTATTTCAGTCTATGGTACTTTCTGAGCTGTAGAAAACCGACTCCTCTAACTTTCCCATAGATCCCTCTTCTTGCTAAGGTTAAAGTTGGGTAATCTTGTACTTTTATTCCACTATTCCTGAAAATCATAGAGAACTGCAACCTTGTACAGATAAATTACCAATACACATGATTGTCTATTTAGCATCCATACAAGGCATATTATTCTGTCAGATGGCTTTGACTGCAATGGCTCTAGACTAATAATATAATACCCTAACCCACAGTCTGGTGAAGAGCCTGAATACTACTCTTATTCTGAAAAGCCCAGGTAATCCTTTTAGACCAGTAATTTCAATAGTTAATGCACTGGAACAGAAGGGGACTTAATCCTGAACACTATTTTCAAGCTGATAGCGTTCATGAGCCACATGTGGTATTAAAGTCCAGTCCATTATGAGGCGGCAAATCATAACAGAAATGGAGTGATGGTGAAACTTGAAGTGCTGATCTTCACGTCATTTCAAAGGGGTTCTCTAACCTTTCTGAGACAGATTATCCTCCTTGGGGAACCTTCACACAGGTCAGAGAAGTGGGCAGGAGTGTAAAACAGACATCCTCAAACTTAACCCTTCAGAGGTTTTGGAACTACATTTCCCATGATGCTCAGCCAGCTGATATGCTAGCTGAGCATTATGGGAAATGTAGTTCCAAAACCTCTGGAGGCTAAGTTTGAGGATGTCTGGTGTAAAATCTTCTCCGACTGTGGAAATACCACCAGCCTCCCAGCTGAAATGAGGGCATGCTTGCCAATCCCCTGGTCTACAGTGTGTTGCTGCTTACAGATCCTTGGCACTTACAGTGCCTCGGGTGGGCCTGTCTACTGGAAGCAGTCTTCTGCAGCTAAAGTAAGCACAAAAGATGAAGGTGCTGACAGGTACCATGCACCTTCATAACCCACAGGCTATTAGCATTATCATGTACACATGTTTCTCATAGGTTGGGAACATCGTTATATACGCCATATAACACTACATAAAGTTTTAGGCACTTTAGGGCAGTTTTACAACATTTAAAAAAAAATGTAGGTACCGTCTTTATATTTACAGCGGTCGACTTTAGTGCACACTAGAATTCTGGTCCTTATATTCAGCAGGCAAACAGAAAAGTATAAGCTGTGGAGCACAATTTCTACACTTTGACAAATTTTGTCTTGCAGACCTCAGGAGTTTTTTGCACCAAAATAGCGCACACGCACTCCTTCCTCTCACTTGCTGGTGATCATATTGCTGACATGCAGATAATTCTCCTCGGAGCAATAGGAGCAGTAATCACTAGGGATGTGCATTTGGCTGTTTTGTTAGCAAACAAATGCCAAAAATGGCCGCCACAAGCTGCATTAAGCTCTTTTCAGAGCCAGATTTCTTTTTGTGAAAGTGTAATACATAAAGATCTGTGCAAATCTAGAGCTTTGCGTGTTGCACTTTCACAAGAAGAAATCTGGCTTTGAAAAGAGCCGAATGCTGCTGGTTGCGGCCATTTTCAGATTATTTTTTTTATCGAAACAGCCCGAATGAACATCCCTAGTAAGCACCCTTTACAAGAGCTTTGGATGAAAATGATCTTATTTAATCTGTTTATTGCCTCAATCTGTCTTTTTTTCTCTATATTAAGATTTTTTTTTATTTCTTAATGAGATAACAAATTGCTTCTGATTCCTTTCTAGGGGTTTAATCATTGTATCGTATCAAAGTCTAGGCAAACTAGGCACTTGCCTAGGGTGGCAGATTTGGGGTAGATGGGTAGCGGCAGAACTTTTTGACATCCCCTGGTGCCCTGTACTGGAGTCCCAGGCCACCCATGTGTGCCCCTCATTTTTCTATGCTGGTCGCAAATTGGCGCTGACAGCCACACCTAAAATGTTGCCTGGTGCGGCTCGATCAATGGCAATTTCCCTGAGTTCCACCACCACTGCCAGGCCTCACATGACATTTGAGGTGAAGGTACGCACCGCAGGTGATTTGAAAGCCTTATGCTTGTGTTTTTGGCAACCGCAGACCACAAACTGAATGCTGCCAGTATAACTCAGTTACCAAGCAGTACTATATTCCTCTTACAGCGACCTATACCTATGGGACAGGAGCTGCGCGATTCTGTGCGAGGATTTAGTGATCATGTGGGGTAGCTACTGTTTGAGGGGTAAATCAAGTGTTCTTATATTTCAACTGAGATGTAATTACCTAAGTGAATTTCCATGATTAAAAATGTTTCTTCTTTCTCAGTTTGTGCAAACCACCAAGAAAATTACTTTAAAGTATCATAATTATACTAGATTATATTCTAATGACTCTCATCAAGAAAAACTATCGGCTAGATTTAGAGTTCTGCGGCCAAAGGGGTGCGTTAGCTACGCGTGTATTTTTTCCCCCGCACCTTTTAAATACCGCTGGTATTTAGAGTTCACAGAAGGGCTGCGTTAAGCTCCAAAAAGGGAGCATAGAGCATAATTTACTGCCACTGCAACTCTAAATACCAGCGGTGCTTACGGACGCGGCCAGCTTCAAAAACGTGCTCATGCACGATATCCCCATAGGAAACAATGGGGCAGTTTGAGCTGAAAAAAAACTTAACACCTGCAAAAAAGCAGCGTTCAGCTCCTAACGCAGCCCCATTGTTTCCTATGGGGAAACAGTTTCTAAGTCTGCATCTAACACCCTAACATGTACCCTGAGTCTAAACACCCCTAACCTTACACTTATTAAAGGGACAGTTCACCCAAAAACGTTCTCCCCTTTAAATTATTCCCAATGATCCTTTTTACCTGCTAGAGTGTATTAAATTGGTTGCAAGTAGCTCCTTTACTCATATTTCAGCATTTAAAATAGCTGATTTAGCTTGTGGTTTCCCAACCTATACTGAAAGTTTTGATACTGGCGTATACGCTATTGACAAGCATAAGTAAACACAGCCAGCAGAAGAGATTACAGTCCCAGTGGGATACAGGAAAGTTAAGTAATAAAATGATAATTTTCCATTGTTCTCTCTATGTATTGAGCTTTGGTGTTCCAGACAAATATAAGATAAGGAAGCAAGTCTGTGTATATAAAAGTGATAACATAATGAGATCTGATATTACCTGAAGCTCAACCCATTGTAATAGGCTGTGGTTTCAAAGCACAAAACCAGCTACTTCAGATACACAAATAAACCCGAAAATGCAATTTCTCAAATATTTTATACTCTGCAGTTGGTATAACAAGTCATTTAAAATATATTTATGGAAAAACAATTTTACAGTGTACTGTCCCTTTAACCCCTAATCTGCCGCCCCCGCTATCGCTGACCCCTGCATTTTATTTTTAACACCTAATCTGCCGCTCCGTACACCGCCGCAACCTACATTATAGCTATGTACCCCTAATCTGCTGCCCCTAACACTGCCGACCCCTATATTATATTTATTAACCCCTAATCTGCCGCCCCCAATTTCGCCGCCACCTACCTACAATTATTAACCCCTAATCTGCCGACCGGACCTCACCGCTACTATAATAAAGTTATTAACCCCTAATCCGCCTCACTCCCGTCTAAAAAACCCTATAATAAATAGTATTAACCCCTAATCTGCCCTCCCTAACATCGCCGACACCTAACTTCAAGTATTAACCCCTAATCTGCCGACCGGACCTCGCCGCTACTCTAATAAATGTAATAACCCCTAAAGCTAAGTCTAACCCTAACACTAACATCCCCCTAAATTAAATATAATTTTATTCTAACAAAATAAATTATTTCTTATTAAATAAACTATTCCTATTTAAAACTAAATACTTACCTGTAAAATAAACCCTAATATAGCTACAATATAACGAATAATTATATTGTAGCTATTTTAGGATTTATATTTATTTTACAGGCAACATTGTATTTATTTTAACTAGGTACAATAGCTATTAAATAGTAAATAACTATTTAATAGCTACCTAGTTAAAATAATTACAAAATTACCTGTAAAATAAATCCTAACCTAAGTTACAATTAAACCTAACACTACACTATCATTAGATAAATTAAATACAAATACCTACAAATAAATACAAATAAATACACTAAAGTACAAAAATTAAAAAAAGAACTGTTACAAAAAATAAAATAATAATTTACAAACATTATAAAAAGATTACAACAATTTTAAGCTAATTACACCTACTCTAAGCCCCCTAATAAAATAACAAAGCCCCCCAAAATAAAAAAAATCCCTACCCTATTCTACATTTAAAAGATACCAGCTCTATTACCTTACCAGCCCTTAAAAGGGCCTTTTGCGGGGCATGCCCCAAAGAATTCTGCTCTTTTGCCTGTAAAATAAAAATACAACCCCCCCCCAACATTAAAACCCACCACTCACATACCCCTACTCTAACCCACCCAAACCCCCCTTAAAAAAACCTAACACTACCCCCCTGAAGATCTTCCTACCTTGAGTCGTCTTCACTCAGTCGAGCCGAATTCTTCATCCAAGCGGGGGCTGAAGAGGTCCATCATCCGGCTGAAGTCTTCATCCAAGCGGGGGCTGAAGAGGTCCATCATCCGGCTGAAGTCTTCATCCAAGCGGGGGCTGAAGAGGTCTTCCATCCGGCTGAAGTCTTCTATCAAGCGGCATCTTCAATCTTCTTTCTTCCGGCTCCATCTTCATCCCGCCGACGCGGAACATCCTTCCTCCACAACGAACTCCCGACGAATGAAGGTTCCTTTAAGGGACGTCATCCAAGATGGCGTCCCTTCAATTCCGATTGGCTGATAGAATTCTATCGGAACAGCCAATAGAATGCGAGCTCAATCTGATTGGCTGATTGGATCAGCCAATCCAATTGAACTTGAATCTGATTGGCTGATTCAATCAGCCAATCAGATTTTTCCTACCTTAATTCCGATTAGCTGATAGAATCCTAGCAGAACTCTAAATCTAGGCGTTAGCTTTTGTGACTGTGGTGAACAAGGCACCTACATTCATATGTGGTGGGCCTGTTCCAAAGATCTGGTAAGACACATCTAATCTGCTGAGTGCAATACTAGAATCAACAATTACTCTTACTCTTTCGCAGACCCTCCAACATAATTTCTTCAAAATTTTCTCCAAACCTACAAATAAGCTAATTGCTACAATGTGTACTGCAACTCGTATTTGTATCGCAAAATTCTGGCAATCCGTAGTCCCAGCTTTTTCTGTAATTATTAATAAAATAAAACTTATTCATTAAATCGCTAGCCTCTCTGCGATCCTACTGGATAAAAAAATAAGAATATTTACGGCTAGATTTAGAGTTTTGTTGTTAACGACCCGCGTAGCTAACGCTGGGTTTTTTTCCCCGCACCTTTTAAATACCGCTGGTATTTAGAGTTCACAGAATGGCTGCGTTAGGCTCCAAAAATTTACCGCCACTGCAACTCTCAATACCAGCGGTGCTTACGGACACGGCCAGCTTCAAAAATGTGCTCATGCACGATTCCCCCATAGGAAACAATGGGGTCGTTTGAGCTGAAAAAAAAACTAACACCTGCAAAAAAGCAGCGTTCAGCTCCTAACGCAGCCCCATTGTTTCCTATGGGGAAACACTTCCTAAGTCTGCATCTAACACCCTAACATATAGCCCGAGTCTAAACACCCCTAACCTTACACTTATTAACCCCTAATCTGCCGCCCCTGCTATCACTGACACCTGCATATTTTTTTTAACCCCTAATCTGCCGCTCCGTACACCGCCGCAACCTACATTATCCCTATGTACCCCTAATCTGCTGCCCCTAACACCGCCGACCCCTATATTATATTTATTAACCCCTAATCTGCCCCCCACAATGTCGCCGCCAGCTACCTACAATAATTAACCCCTAATCTGCCGACCGGACCTCACCGCTACTATAATAAATGTATTAACCCCTAATCCGCCTCACTCCCGCCTCAATAACCCTATAATAAATAGTATTAACCCCTAATCTGCCCTTCCTAACATCACCGACACCTAACTTCAAGTATTAACCCCTAATCTGCCGACCGTACCTCGCCTCTACTCTATTAAATTTATTAACCCCTAAAGCTAAGTCTAACCCTAACACTAACAACCCCCTAAGTTAAATATAATTTTTATCTAACAAAATAAATTAACTCTTATTAAATAAATTAATCCTATTTAAAGCTAAATACTTACCTGTAAAATAAACCCTAATATAGCTACAATATAACGAATAATTATATTGTAGCTATTTTAGGATTAATATTTATTTTACAGGTAACTTTGTAATTATTTTAACCAGGTACAATAGCTATTAAATAGTTAATAACTATTTAATAGCTACCTAGTTAAAATAATTACAAAATTACCTGTAAAATAAATCCTAACCTAAGTTACAATTAAACCTAACACTACACTATCAATAAATTAATTACATAAAATACCTACAAATAAATACAATTAAATAAACTAACTAAAGTACAAAGAATAAAAAAGAACTAAGTTACAAAAAATAAAAAAAATAATTTAAAAACATTAGAAAAATATTACAACAATTTTAAGCTAATTACACCTACTCTAAGCCCCCTAATAAAATAACAAAGCCCCCCAAAATAAAAAAATGCCCTACCCTATTCTAAAATTAAAATAGAAAAGCTCTTTTACCTTACCAGCCCTTAAAAGGGCCTTTTGCGGGGCATGCCCCAAAGAAAACAGCTCTTTTGCCTGTAAAGAAAACATACAATACCCCCCCAACATTACAACCCACCACCCACATACCCCTAATCTAACCCAAACCCCCCTTAAATAAACCTAACACTAAGCCCCTGAAGATCATCCTACCTTATCTTCACCACGCCGGGTATCACCAATCCGTCCAGATGCCGAAGTCTTCATCCAAGCCCAAGCGGGGGCTGAAGATGTCCATGATCCGGCTGAAGTATTGGCCCAAGCGGGGGCTGAAGATGTCCATGATCCGGCTGAAGTCTTGGCCCAAGCGGGGGCTGAAGATGTCCATGATCCGGCTGAAGTCTTGATCCAAGCGGGAGCTGAAGAGGTCCATGATCCTGCTGAAGTCTTCTATCAAGCGGCATCTTCAATCTTCTTTCTTCCGGATCCATCTTCATCCCTCCGACGCGGAACATTCTTCTTCACCGACGACTTCCCGGCGAATGACGGTTCCTTTAAGGGACGTCATCCAAGATGGTGTCCCTCGAATTCCGATTGGCTGATAGGATTCTATCAGCTAATGGGAATTAAGGTAGGAAAATTCTGATTGGCTGATAGAATCAGCCAATCAGATTCAAGTTCAATCTGATTGGCTGATTCCATCAGCCAATCAGAATTTTCCTACCTTAATTCCCATTGGCTGATAGAATCCTATCAGCCAATCGGAATTCGAGGGACGCCATCTTGGATGACGTCCCTTAAAGGAGCCTTCATTCTGTGTTAGGACGTCGGAAGAACAGGATGGATCCGCGCCGGAGGTCTTGAAGATGGAGCCGCTCGTCGTCGGATGGATGAAGATAGAAGATGCCGCTTGGATGAAGATGTTTACCGGTCCGGATCTCCTCTTCTGCCCGGATAGGATGAAGACTTTGGAGCCTCTTCTGGACTTCTTCTTGCCGGATAGGATGAAGACTTCGGGACCCTCTGGAGGACCGATCGGTGATACCCGGCGTGGTGAAGACAAGGTAGGAAGATCTTCAGGGGCTTAGTGTTAGGTTTATTTAAGGGGGGTTTGGGTTAGATTAGGGGTATGTGGGTGGTGGGTTGTAATGTTGGGGGTGGTATTGTGTTTTTTTTTACAGGCAAAAGAGCTGTTTTCTTTGGGGCATGCTCCGCAAAAGGCCCTTTTAAGGGCTGGTAAGGGTAGGGCATTTTTTTGGGGGGGGCTTTTTTATTTTATTAGGGGGCTTAGAGTAGGTGTAATTAGCTTAAAATTGTTGTAATATTTTTCTAATGTTTGTAAATTATTTTTTTATTTTTTGTAACTTAGTTCTTTTTTTATTTTTTGTACTTTAGTTAGTTTATTTATTTGTATTTATTTGTAGGTATTTTATGTAATTCATTTATTGATAGTGTAGTGTTAGGTTTAATTGTAACTTAGGTTAGGATTTATTTTACAGGTAATTTTGTAATTATTTTAACTAGGTAGCTATTAAATAGTTATTAACTATTTAATAGCTATTGTACCTGGTTAAAATAATTACAAAGTTGCCTGTAAAATAAATATTAATCCTAAAATAGCTACAATATAATTATTCGTTATATTGTAGCTATATTAGGGTTTATTTTACAGGTAAGTATTTAGCTTTAAATAGGATTAATTTATTTAATAAGAGTTAATTTATTTCGTTAGGGGGGTGTTAGTGTTAGGGTTAGACTTAGCTTTAGGGGTTAATACTTGAAGTTAGGTGTCGGTGATGTTAGGAAGGGCATATTAGGGGTTAATACTATTTATTATAGGGTTATTGAGGCGGGAGTGAGGCGGATTAGGGGTTAATACATTTATTATAGTAGCGGTGAGGTCCGGTCGGCAGATTAGGGGTTAATTATTGTAGGTAGCTGGTGGCGACGTTGTGGGGGGCAGATTAGGGGTTAATAAATATAATATAGGGGTCGGCGGTATTAGGGGCAGCAGATTAGGGGTACATAGGGATAACGTAGGTGGCGGCGGTTTGCGGTCAGAAGATTAGGGGTTAAAAAAATTTAATATAGTGGCGGCGATGTGGGGGGACCTCGGTTTAGGGGTACATAGGTAGCTTATGGGTGTTAGTGTACTTTAGAGCACAGTAGTTAAGAGCTTTATGAACCGGCGTTAGCCCAGAAAGCTCTTAACTCCTGGCTTTTTGCTGCGGCTGGAGTTTTGTCGTTAGATTTCTAACGCTCACTTCAGCCAAGACTCTAAATACCAGCGTTAGAAAGATCCCATTGAAAAGATAGGATACGCAATTGGCGTAGGGGGATCTGCGGTATGGAAAAGTCGCGGCTGGAAAGTGAGCGTTAGACCCTTACCTACACGACTCTAAATACCAGCGGTAGCCCAAAACCAGCGTTAGGAGCCTCTAACGCTGGTTTTGACGGCTAACGCAGAACTCTAAATCTAGGCGTTAGATATTTGGGGTCCGTGGATTGCATATATGGACTCTGGAAGTCGGAGAGACCTATAAGGACCGCCCCCTGAAGTGGACCTTACACTCACAATCACACTTATATTTATAAACCCCTTACATTTATATTTAAGAATTCCTTATCTATGGGGAAAGTTAATAGATGATAACAAGATCCACTGTTTCAGAGATTATATACATTTCAGTTGTTGATGATTCTCTTCATCATTATTTGAGTGCCAGTCTTTTGTTTTTTTGTCTTTTGCTGATTTTCGCCAGACTCTACTAAATATTTTGAATACAGATATGACGATTCTAGAATTATTGTATGTTTACTTCTGTGAAAGGAAGACATTCAGCAAGGTTTATTATTATAACTTCATATCATCCAAAGAAATAGCAGCACCATTCCTTGGCGTATCAATGAAATGTTTATTGGAACATAACCTTAAAAAGTACAACAAGGTTTCGGTCTATACAACCTTAATCATGTTACATATAATTATTTACAAATCACCCAGTTTTAAAGCCTCAATAGGTGGAGCTAAAACCTCATTCCTGTGAATTTTTAGCTATTCAAATACCTTCTAGACAGACCTAGTATATCTATTCATATTCAACAATCACTACATAGTATGTATATAGTCCACCATTTATCACAATCTAGCTAGAAAAAAATTGTGAAAAAGTTTGAAAAATTATAGAAAATTAGACACATTAGAAAAATTATCCACAAAGATTTTTGTAGAAGCCAGAAATACTGTGTCACAACTAAGATTTCAAATTATAACAATCAAGAGAAGGGGATGTGATAGAGTGAAACTGCTGAAAGGGGAGAGCTTTTGGATTTTTAAATTGAATGCATTAATGCCAGTAGGAATGAATAGAGACATTGATTGGTATCCTTTTTTTAGGAAAATCTTTTAACCTGATTTTTCAAGTTTGTCTTATTTTCTCAAATTTTTCCAAACATTAACAAAAAAATTCTAGCTAGATTGCGATAAGTTGTGGACTATATACATACTTCATAGTGATTGTTGTATATGAATAGATATACTAGGTCTGTATCTTTGTCTTTTCACCAACAGATGGAGCTCAACGTGAGATATAACATTTGGAAGGTATGGGAATAGTTAAAAACTCACCTGAATGAGGTTTTTGCTCTGCCTATTGAGGCATTAAAACTAAGAGCCTCCTGAAAAGCTTTCTACTTCCTCAAACCAGGGTTTCCTTCCTGGGTTTCATTATAGATTCTGTATCCATGAGATTATCTAAGATTCTAATTGCAGAAGGCATATATTCTTCTCCAGCAATCTTATCTTCAACAACATGTCTGATAAGGTCTTTTTAGACTTCAAGAAAGTCTAAAAAGACTTTCAGTTCAGAAAAAAAACGGGCAGAGTTACCAACTAGAGAGGGCCACTCTGTAGCCTTCTCTGCATTGGACAGCAGTGGTGCCGATCGTTGGTGGTGTGGTAGGGTTAGGAGGCAGGTGGGCGGCCCATCGCTGCAGAGGGGCAGGAGCAGGTGGGACCGCTACACTACAGAAATTTTTTGTTTAGAGTGGTCCGGTAGTGAGTGGGAAGGAGGGAGGTGGAAGGAGGCTCTTAAAGTGGTGGGGGGATTAGATCTGGGAGGAGGGTAGGGTAATGAGGGGGGTAGGGTTGCCACCCGTCCCTTAAAATACAGAACACTTATAAGTTACACATGCTGCAGGGTGTGCAGGGAGGAATATTTATAGTGCCTATGAATAGTGCTGTCCATAAACACAATACATGTTCCTTCCTGCACACCCTGCAGCATGTGTAACTCATAAGTGTCCAGGAAAACATGGCTGAGGTGGCAACCCTAGAGGGGGGGCAGCTACACTACAGGAAAATAAATTTGTATTATTATTATAAAAATAAAATATACAAAAAATGATGTAACTGGGTACTAGCAGACAGCTGCCAGTACCTAAGATAGCAGGAATTAGTTAGCAGGGGGAGGGATAGAGAGCTTTTTGGGAGGGATCACGGAGGTGGGAAGGTAAGGGGGTAATCCTACACTAAGGAAAATAATAAAAAAAATTATAAAAAAAAAGGTGCAAAACTGCATACTGGCAGACTGTCTGCCAGTCCTTAAGAGGGGGGTTACCGGTGGGGGGAGGGAAGAGAGCTATTTGGGAGGGATCAGGTAGGCATCAGGGGGTGGGGAGTGTAAGGTGGGAGGTTAATCTCTACACTAAAGCTAAAATTAACCTTACAAGTGACCTAATTAACCCCTTCAATGTTGGGAATAATAAAAGTGTGGAGTGCAGCTGCAATTAGCAACCTTCTAATTACCAAAAAGCAATGGCAAAGCCATATATGTCTGCTGTTTCTGAACAAAGGGGATCCCAAAGAAGCTTTTACAATCATTTGTACCATGATCGCACAAGCAGTATGTAAATAATTTCATTGAGAAACCTAAACGCCTAGATTTAGAGTTTTGTCAGTAAAGACCCGCGTAACTAACGCAGCTTATTTTCCTACCACTGCTTCCAAACAACGCTGGTATTTAGAGTTGTCTGAAGGGCTGCGTTAGGCTCCAAAAAGGGTGCGTTGATCTGAATTTACCGCCACTTCAACCCTCAATACCAGCGTTGCTTACGGTAGCGGTAAGCTGGCAAAACGTGCTCGTGCATGATTCCCCCATAGGAAACAATGGGGCAGTTTGGGCTGAAAAAAAACCTAACACCTGTAAAAAAGCAGCATTAAGCTCCCAACGCAGCCCCATTGTTTCCTATGGGGAAACACTCTCTAAGTCTGCACCTAACACCCTAACATGAACCCCGAGTCTAAACACCCCTAACCTTACACTTATTAACCGCCCCCGCTATAGCTGACACCTGCATTTTATTATTAACCCCTAATCTGCTGCTCCGGACACCGCCGCCACCTACATTATCCCTATGAACCCCTAATCCGACACCTATATTATATTTATTACCCCCTAATCTGTCCCCCCCCCAACGTCGCCGCCACCTAACTTCAAGTATTAACCCCTAATCTGCCGACCGGACCTCGCCGCTACTATAATAAATGTATTAACCCCTAAAGCTAAGTCTAACCCTAACACCCCCCTAAGTTAAATATAATTTTAATCTAACGAAATAAATTAACCCTTGTTAACTAAAGTATTCCTATTTAAAACTAAATACTTACCTGTAAAATAAACCCTAATATAGCTACAATATAACGAATAATTATATTGTAGCTATTTAAGGATTTATATTTATTTTACAGGCAACTTTGTATTTATTTTAACTAGGTACAATAGCTATTAAATAGTTAATAAGTATTTAATAGCTACCTAGTTAAAATAATTACAAAATTACATGTAAAATAAATCCTAACCTAAGTTACAATTAAACCTAACACTACACTATCATTAAATTAATTAAATAAATTACCTACAATTACCTACAATTAAATACAATTAAATAAACTATTCTATAATACAAAAAAACAAACACTAAATTACAAAAAATAAAAAAATATTACAAGAATTTTAAACTAATTACACCTAATCTAAGCCCCCTAATAACATAGAAAAAAACCAAAATAATAAAAGTCCCTACCCTATTCTACATTACAAAGTAATCAGCTCTTTTACCAGCCCTTAAAAGGGCTTTTTGCGGGGCATGCCCCAAAGTAATCAGCTCTTTTGCCTGTAAAAAAAAATACAACCCCCCCAACATTAAAACCCACCACCCACATACCCCTACTCTAACCCACCCAAACCCCCCTTAAATAAACCTAACACTACCCCCTGAAGATCTCCCTACCTTGAGTCATCTTCACCCAGCCGGGCCGAAGTCTTCATCCGATGGGGCAGAAGAGGACATCCATACCGGCAGAAGTCTTCATCCTATCCGGGCAGAAGAGGACATCCGGACCGGCAGACATCTTCATCCAAGCGGCATCTTCTATCTTCATCCGGACCGGAGCGGAGCCCTCTTCTTCCCAGCCGACGCGGATCCATCCTCTTCAACCGACGCCTACTCGCCGAATGAAGGTTCCTTTAAATGACGTCATCCAAGATGGCGTCCCTCGAATTCCGATTGACTGATAGGATTCTATCAGCCAATCGGAATTAAGGTGGGAAAATTCTGATTGGCTGATTCAATCAGCCAATCAGATTGAGCTTGCATTCTATTGGCTGATCGGAACAGCCAATAGAATGCAAGCTCAATCTGATTGGCTGATTGGATCAGCCAATCGGATTGAACTTGAATCTGATTGGCTGATTGAATCAGCCAATCAGATTTTTCCTACCTTAATTCCGATTGGCTGATAGAATCCTATCAGCCAATCGGAATTCGAGGGACGCCATCTTGGATGACGTCATTTAAAGGAACCTTCATTCGGTGAGTAGGCATTGGTTGAAGAGGATGGATCCGCGTCGGCTGGGAAGAAGATGGCTCCGCTCCGCTCTGGATGGATGAAGATAGAAGATGCCACTTGGATGAAGATGTCTGCCGGTCCGGATGTCCTCTTCTGCCCGGATAGGATGAAGACTTCTGCCGGTCTGGATGTCCTCTTCTGCCCCATCAGATGAAGACTTCGGCCCGGCTGGGTGAAGACGACTCAAGGTAGGGAGATCTTCAGGGGGTTAGTGTTAGGTTTATTTAAGGGGGGGTTTGGGTGGGTTAGAGTAGGGGTATGTGGGTGGTGGATTTTAATGTTGGGGGGTTGTATTTTTTTTTACAGGCAAAAGAGATGATTACTTTGGGGCATGCCCCGCAAAAAAACCTTTTAAGGGATGGTAAAAGAGCTTATTACTTTGTAATGTAGAATAGGGTAGGGACTTTTATTATTTTATTTTTATTTTTATTTTATTAGGGGGCTTAGATTAGGTGTAATTAGTTTAAAATTCTTGTAATATTTTTTTATTTTCTCTAATTTAGTGTTTTGTTTTTTTGTAATTTAGTTTAGTTTATTTAATTGTATTTTAGTTTAGCTAATTGTAGGTAATTTATTTAATTAATTTAATGATAGTGTAGTGTTAGGTTTAATTGTAACTTAGGTTAGGATTTATTTTACATGTAATTTTGTAATTATTTTAACTAGGTAGCTATTAAATAGATAATAACTATTTAATAGCTATTGTACCTAGTTAAAATAAATACAAAGTTGCCTGTAAAATAAATATAAATCCTAAAATAGCTACAATATAATTATTCGTTATATTGTAGCTATATTAGGGTTTATTTTACAGGTAAGTATTTAGTTTTAAATAGGAATACTTTAGTTAATAAGAGTTAATTTATTTTGTTAGATTAAAATTATATTTAACTTAGGGGGGTGTTAGGGTTAGACTTAGCTTTAGGGGTTAATACATTTATTATAGTAGCGGCGAGGTCCGGTCGGCAGATTAGGGGTTAATACTTGAAGTTAGGTGGCGGCGACGTTGGGGGGGCAGATTAGGGGTTAATAAATATTATGTAGGTGTCGGCGATGTTAGGGGCAGCAGATTAGGGTTTCATAGGGATAATGTAGGTGGCGGCGATGTGCGGTCGGCAGATTAGGGGTTAAAAATATTTATTATAGTGGCGGCGATGTGGGGGACCTCGGTTTATGGGTACATAGGTAGTTTATGGGTGTTAGTGTACTTTAGAGCACTGTAGTTAAGAGCTTTATATACCGGCGTTAGCCCATAAAGCTCTTAACTACAGCCTTTCCATGGGCGTTTTGTCGGTAGAGGGTCTACCGCTCACTTCAGCCAAGACTCTAAATACCAGCGTTAGGAAGATCCCATTGAAAAGATAGGATACGCAATTGGCGTAAGGGGATCTGCGGTATGTAAAAGTTGCGGCTTGAAAGTGAGCGGTAGACCCTTTCCTGCCTGACTCTAAATACCAGCGGGCGGCCAAAAGCAGCGTTAGGACCCCTTAACGCTGCTTTTGACGGCTAACGCAGAACTCTAAATCTAGGCGAGTGTTTGTAAAAAAATTATTAACTTTTGTTTAATTTGATCGTATTTGGCGGTGAAATAGTGGCATGAAATATACCAAAATGGGCCTAGATCAATACTTTGGGTTGTCTACTAAAAGAAATATATAGTTTTGATAGGTAAATAAAAAAAACAAGGCTCTATTTCTGTTTAAATGTAGTGAGGGCAAAAATGCTAAAAATGACCTGGTCTTTTGGGGAAGTCATGAACTGACCGGTCCTTAAGGGGTTTAAAAACAATTTAAATAAAGACCATGGGGGGCGTGTCCGTACAGCGTCTATGAAAGGACGCATTTTCAAGAGCTCCAGAGGAACATCTGAAAATCCGCCGATTATCAGAACTTAATGACAGCATCCACAAGATATTTTACCAAATAATACACCTTCCTACAGTAAGGAACATTTAGATACCATAATTACTGTCTACATGATCCTGGGGCTGTGAATTGGACGTTTCAGGCCTAGAGCGGCGGCTTGCTAATAGGCAGCGACCCCCCTCCCCCGGGGATCCGGGGTTTTCGTTCACACAACCTATAAATCTAAGTTATCATATTGGATCGATGTCTACTGTATTGAAGGACTGCATTGGTGAATTTTAAATGTGTTATAGAGTCTCAGAATAACAACATTGTTTCTTTCATTTCAGACCGAGGAGAAAACAGTACATTTTCCCATAAATTTTATATAAATTGTGTTTTTAATGCACTCAAATTAACACTATCATGAGATGTACAAAGATGTGGGCTATATTTATATTGAAAAGGAATGAGACTCCAATAAGCATATTTTAACATATAATTGATAATATACTTGTGTTTGATCTCAAATTGTACATTTTCAATTATATTAAATGGGATATATATATGCTGACCAGATAAGTTTATTAATACTGAAAATTAAAGTATATTTAATAAACATTTTAAAGGTTAGATATTAAGCTGTAGCAGTATTGATAGTGAGACTGCATTTCTGGTTATCTTCGGCCCCCTCGTGGATTAAAACTGGTATAACAGCCAAACGAGTTGACTGTTTAAAACAAACGCCAAACCAAATAGCCTATGAGATCTTCAGATCCCAGAGCGAATCAGAGACAAGCATCCAAGGGCCTATTAAAATCTTGTGGGAATGATTAAAGAAAAGAAGGAGATGGTTTACCAGATAAAGGTTGTCACACACAGTAAACAAAGGAGACACAGACTCAAAGAAGCATAAGTTTTGGAGAGGAAAAATACACAGGCTTTGTGCCAAGTAGATTCTCTGCCATTTTGGGACACTTTCTTGAATAAAGGAAGATAACAGTTTTGAGGCCTGTGCCTTTGCGATATAGTGGATAAATCCTTCTGACTATAATTTAATATTTTAAAGCAAATACATTCATTATTGCTACAGTTTAATTGAAGTTAATAATTTTAAAAGGGCACTTTGTATTTTATGCTTATATCCATAGTCCTGTGTAGTCTTAGTAGTATGATGAAACAGAATAAAATAAGATAAATAACTGACACATCACATATGATAGATCAAAAGTAGATGACACATTCATGCTGACATTAAAAAAGTTAATGTATACAGTGTATAAACAAAATAATACAACGTAACAGCTTTATTGAATAATACAATGTTGAAGCTGCCAGAAATAACCCACAACCTAAAAAATTGATTAATAATAAAAATTAATAATATGTGGACTTCAAATGAATGATGTACGAAAATGCCTATGTGTGTGCACAAACTACTATATGTTTGTGCACAAACTGCTATTCACAATTCTAAATCTAGTACCATATGTGTCTTACCTAAAGTATCTATTGATAGTGAAAACTCCATGGAGGTGGATCTATAAATGTGTGTGAGCTTATTGCTCACTTGATATGAGTAAGTGCCTATAAGTGTGTGTACAAACTGCTAAATGTGTGTACACAATTCTAATTCTTTTTTTTTTTTTTATATTTTATTTCTTTATTGAATTTTTCCTTTAAAGAGGTACATCAGATGATACATAGTGAGAATACATTTAATATCATAATCCAAAGACTACAGATAATGCACACACAATTCTAATTCTAATTCCATAAGTGTCTTTACCAAAATTGTCTATTAGAAACTCCATGGAGGTGGATCTATAAATGTGTGTGAGCTTATTGCTCACTTGATAGGAGTAAGTGCCTATAAGTGTGTGTACAAACTGCTAAATGTGTGTGTACAAACTGCTGTACACAATTCTAATTCTAATTCCATAAGTGTCTTTACCAAAATTGTCTATTAGAAACTCCATGAAGGTTGATCTCTAACCGTGTGTGAGCTAATTGCTCACTTTAAATGAATTACCTGTGTAAGTGCCTATAAGTGTGTGCACAAACTGCTATATGTGTGTGCACAAGCTGCTATTCAAAATTTTAACTTTAATTCCTTATGTGTCTTTACCTAAATAATCTATTGAAGGTGAGAACTCCAAGAGGGTAAATCTCTAATCGTGTTTGAGCTTATTGCTCACTTCGAGGGGATTATGCACGTAAGTGCCTATAGGTGTGTGCACAAACTGCTGAATGTGTGTGCACAAACTGCTATTCTAATACTAATTCCATATGTATCTATACATAAATTATCTATTGGAAGTGAAAAACTCTGCAAGAGGATCTCTAATCGTGAACTAACTTATTTAAAAATAATTATATATGTGAGTGCCTGTAATTGTGTGCACAAACTGCAATTAACAATTCTAGTTCTAATTCTGTATGTTTCTTTACCTAAATTATCTATTGGAGGTGAGAACTCCAGGAAGGTATATCTATAATCATGTGTGAGCTTTTTTCTCACTTGATGGTAATAATGTACGTAAGTGCCTATAGGTGTGTGCACAAACTGCTATTCAGAATTCTAATTCCATGTGTGTCTATAGAAATTTTATATGGTTTTATAAATCATTTTTTTACTACAAACAGTGTTTACAAGTTCTAATTGCCAGGAGCGCATATGTGTTGGGCCTACTGTTTGGTTCATCACTGTGAGTGTGTTTGAGCTGTCCCTGGACCATGTGCAGCTGTCGGGAGTAGGTGAACTGACACACCTTTATACTGCCAGCCTGCATCTACTAGCACATAAGGGTGCTCTATGGAAATGTGAGTACCCTGTGTTTGACATTTTGATTTGTCTATTTGGTGACTGATACACACATGAGGCGCCTCTCTTATAATTGCTAGATACTGTTGTTTTATTCCACTACATTCCTGTGAAGAGGAGTGCAGCCACTGTGATCCTGAAATTACTACAGGAAATTTAACTGCTGATGAACTGACAATATATGTGAGTTCAGTATATCCTGTGACTATGGTTATTGTTGTGTATCATTATCTGTACATACTTTGTTTCACCTTGTATGTTTTATGTATCCTATCTTTAAGCATCCCCTATAGAGCCATTTTTATAGTTCTTGTTAAATTTTAGTTTGCAGCCCTCTTTTTGAGGTAATAGGGGTAGCCGCTTCAGTGGTTGTTTTAACAACAAAATGTTATCAATATTAGAGAGAACCTCTAGGAGATCAACCCAGAACACACCTAATGGAGAGTCTATTTCACCATGTGTTATTAAAACTATTGGGAGTTTGTTTTCTTCCCTAGAGGACCTCCTAATAACTGAACACAGGCACTGGTGGGATTTAGAAACTTTGAAAAAGTACAAAGAAAAGAAACAAATCCCCAGAGGCCTGAGAGACTTTAAGAATTGCACTTTTAAAAACAATGAGAAGTTATTGAAAAAATGGTATGCTATATTGGATGATTGCTAATTTAATTTGATTGATCTCTTCATCACCCATAGACAGTCCTTGGTTGAAGAGGTAGCAAAAGATATTGAAAACATCCAAAATGAGTTAAATAATTTTAAAGATCACAAAAGATTATCATAGATTAAATAATTTGATCATAAAAGCCTCTGATTGCTATCAGACTGATCTGATCAATATAAAAACACAAAAAATGAAAAGGAAAGGAAGACTATAAGAATGGTTTGGCTTATACTTACAACACAAAACCTAAAGTAGATAAAGAGGGGGAATGGACTGTAGTACAAAATTCCAAGAAATCAAATCAATGGAATGGAAATAAGAATAAAAATAGAAAAAACCATGGGAACCGCAGATTTTATAACAATAATTATAATCATAACACCTGAAATGGTTTGGATAATGGGAAAATCAGCTCACATGGGAATAATACTCATACTAATGAGGCTAATTATAATAACCAGAATAGATGGGCTAATAGAACACCACAAGACAACAAAGGATACTATTATCATCAGCCCCAGTTTCCTCCCAGACAACCATCTCGCCAATATACAACAGACACACAATAGATATCAGGTTTTAGAAGAGAGAAATCAAGCTCCTAAGACTCAATGTTTTACTACAAAAAATCATAGAAATTATGAAAGACCATCAACCTCTAACAGTAATAGTCATTTTTTAGAGGAGCGACAATAGGCCCCCATGTGGAGAAAAAATATACAACACCAAAACAATCACAAAAAAAGGGTATATACAAGCGAGGAAGAAGAGCCAGAGGGCACACCTCAAAAAAGGAGAAACTTAAAAATTTAAAAGAGGGTATCTTTAACTTATCAGACCACGCCCTCAACGATGATAAAATCAGAATATTGGGTCGTGGTTTATCATATTGCCCCCCTAATGCTCCCAATATGTTTGATCTATTCGTAGATCTTAACAAATTTACGAGAAAAATGTCGCTTCAACGCTATTTTGCGGCGAAAAATCTTAACCAAAGGTAAATTATGGGAACACATATTCTCACAGATGAAATGCCCGCTGACCAATCTTTACAAGTTATACATAGCGACATTTCATCATTAACTGACCATCTATTTGAAGATTTCAAACATACACCCCCATTCCTGGTTTACCCCTCCCAAGGAAGAAGCATCTTGTATTGAACTCTTTCAACAGTTTGTATTAGAGGATTTAAGAAAAATCACTACTAAACTCTGTTCCAAATCAAATAAAGCTAAGATCTGGCCACAGGAACTTAAAACACTAAGAAGTCTGACGGGTGACCAAAATCTAGTTATCCGCCAAGCGGATAAGGGTGGGGGCATAGTATTGCAGAACTATGATGACTACATAGAAGCAACCATTAATATAGTGGGAGATGAAGTATATTACAAAAAATTAAAAAGTGATCCCACGGAAGCCTTTTGTAAACTACTTAAAAATCTATTGGAACAAGGTCTATCTGGAGGAGTTTTAAATAAAAAAAGAAAGAAGCTATCTGACTCCTGACCACCACAACACGCCTTACTATTACCACCTGCCCAAGATCTACAAAAATCCAAAAAATCCCCCTGGCAGGCCCATAATTTCGGGCATTAATAGCCTCACTGATAAATTTTCAGAGTACATAGATTTCTTCTTACAGGGTTATGTAAAGACCTTGCCATCGAATTTAAAAGATACTACAGACCTCCTTAATAAATTATCAGAGGTTAAGAGAATGGATGACTACTACTGGTTATCCTGTGATATAGGAGCACTCTTCTCTAATATAGATCATGAACTAGGTCTACAAGCCATTGGGAGATTTTTGGAAGAAGATTTATATTTACCTACAGCACAGCAGGAGTTCATTTTAGCATCCATTTCTTTTATATTGTTTCTTTATTTTGTCTCTTATACATTGCTATATTGTCCAATTTTTGGATGAATTTTATTTACAGGTTAAAGGGATGGCCATGTGTACCATATTTGCCCCCAGTTTTGAGACTTGTATTTACAACTCTAACTGGAGGGGCAACCTGGTATTCTATGGCAGTTATATTGATGAATACAACAAAAAGAAAAATAGTTGCACGCTCTGATATGTATAAAAATTACCTTTATTCCAAGAAATATTACAAGTTTGACGGTAAACCAAGCCACCATAACAAAAATGTATACACAGTGAAGAGTGCAGCACAGAAGCTTACGCGTTTCGGGAGAGTCTCGTAATCATAGTTATATTGATGACCTTATCTTTATATGGCAGGGTTCCATTGAAGAAGCCTGTAATTTTATGGAAAGTTTGAATACTAACGTTATGGGACTTTCCTTTACTTATAACCTGTAACCTAATAAGATTGAATTTCTAGATATAATTCTTGAATAGGATGAGAGTGGCAATGTTGCGTCTTCTACTTTTTTTTAAAGATGTATACAGTAACAACTTTTTACATTTTTCCAGCAATCATCTAAAGGGGTGGAAAACTAACATTCCCTATAGTCAGTTTAGGCGAATATGCCACAATTGTAGTACCCTGGATAAATATAGTGAACAATCTAATATGTTAATAGATCGTTTCAAGGACAAGGAATACCCGATAAGTTTGATTATGGATGGCTATGAGAGAGACAAAAATTTGAATAGGGTCAGCATATTACAAGTTAAGGACATTGGGGATGATTTACAGATGAATACCAGTGTTACATCAACCCCATTATTCATTACACAATTCAATTCCTATCATAAGGAAATTAGGCAAGTCATACATAGACATTGCCCGATTCTGCTTAAAGATCAGTATTTGAAAAATTAATTGTCTAAAAATCCGAAAATGGTATATAGGAGAGCACCTACACTGAAACAAAATTTGGCACCCAGTAAGGTAGTGATTTCCAAAAGACACAAGTGGTCACCTAATAGAATTTCTTCTTCAAAAAGAATTCCTAGTCACCTCACCAATAATCATCAGCCAGGTACATTTAGATGCAGAAAGGTGAGATGTCTGATGTGTACACATATTACACATGGGAAGACAGATATTACTTCATTTACAGCTGGGGAGACGTTCACTATCAAACACATTACTTGTGATGCTACGTTTGTGGTTTATCTCTTAACATGTGTATGTGGTGTACAGTATTTGGGGCACACCTGTAGGAAGATCAGGACCAGATGGAATGAACATCTTAGTAACATCAAAAAAGGCTTCCTTGGGGGGGCAGAGCTTGCCGTAAGATGGAATAGTCACACTGCTTGTTAGCTCCGTGGTCCTAGAAATATATAACTCACTTTTCTAGGGCAATCACCTACCCACTATCCACTATCCACCTTTCTTCTCCCCAGCATACTCTTCACATCTACTGAAGCCGATGACACATGGGAGATCTACATTGCAGTGAGTGGAAGCACCACCGTTTTAACTCCCTGACCTACTTGGCGTTAAATAAGGGATCTACGCTACTCTGAGGCTTTTAATCCACGCAGCCATATCCTCCTAACAGGCCCTCAGCATAAGACAGAACTCCGGATCGCCTCTATGAGTGTAACACCACCTTCTAAGCAGCCACAACTTGGTCCAACTGCCGTATGTCCGTATAACACAGCTCCCTGTTCACACATATCTGACAGTGTAGACAGGGGAGCTCATCCTACACAGCCCCCCACTGCTGGGACCTGAGATCACCTTAGGACAGACTGCTTTAGATGGTGAGTGAATATTGTTTTTCTTCTGACGTACTAGTAGGCCCTAAAAGACTACCTCATCTGCCTAGACCTACCTTACCACCATAAGGCCTCCTTGTAAACATAACACATATTGTAAAGTTGTCTCAGTGTCCTTCCTCCAGAGACTATAACTCTATCTAGCGGGTTTTAGACTGTTAAATTGAAATAATTTCTTGCCTCACCTACAGAAGTGATACAATATCTACCTGGCAAGCTCTCTAGAGGAACTTAATATTACTCACATATATTCTTGACCAGCTCCAAGTGGATCACCCCTACATAACCTGGGAGGCAAGATCCCACGCATCCAGGTTCACTATATCTATCAAATCACCCTTAAATCATGTTTTTGTATTATCTTCTCTACATAAGCCTACTATACAACTTTACTACTTTATTTACCAAGTGTTTACCCTTATCAAGCGAATACAAAGTCAATTTAGTGGATATTTCCCTAACTGCCTGACATACTAAGGTGATCCTTTTTCTATATTACCTGCCCTCTCTCCTCCCTTCCCCGTCGGCCCTTTTTGCCTACGGGTCATATCCTACGACCTGAGATCAATTTTGGGACAGATTGCTGTGGTTGGTGAGTGAGTGGTCCTCTTGCTCTGATACACTAGCAGGCCCAAAAGACTGCCTCATTAAGACTGCCTAAGGACTCCATAAAGACTGCCTCATTATCCTAGGCCAACCTTGCCACCATATGGCCTCCTTGTACATATTACTTACATCTTAGTGTCCCTCCTTCAGAGCCTATAACTTTGTCCAGTGGGTTTCAGACAGGCAAATTAGGATCACTCACCGCCTAATTAGCAGAAGTGGAGCAACACCTACCTAGCAGACTCTGGAGAACCTCAACACTACTCATATATTATATATTTTCTTGAACAGCCCCAAGTGGCTCACCTTTACATAACCTGTGATCCAAGATCCCACGCATTCAGGCCCACTATACCTATCAAATCACTCACGAGTTGAGATTCTGATATTTACTTCTCTCTACCATTTTACTACAAAGTCAACTTCATTCATATCTCTCTAATTGCCTGATTTACTAAGGTGATCCTTTTTCTACATTACCTGTTCTCTCTCTACCCTTTCCCATCGGCCCTTTTTGCCTACGGGTCATATTCCACGCTCCTTTTTCCTAAATCGCTCTGAGAGAGCACCTTTCCCAGGAGAGAGACTGGTATGTACCTAGTGTTACAGACCTTCAATCAAGCAACACCTTAAGAAACTGCTCCCTCTCCCGTAGCCCCATTCTTCTGTCACACTACTGAGAAACAATAATGTGCTAGTTACACCAGATTAGGGGTGCTGGGCTCACTCCCAAAAGAGAAAATAGAGACAGTCTGATGTCCCAAAAAAGACCCTAGCGGATCACTTCAATAGCAAAATCCACTATGAGCATGATATGTCAGATGAAGATTCAAGAGAATCGATTGTCACTGCTAAAGGATCACATAGAGCAGAAATCCATTCTACTGAAAGATCCCTGTCCACCCAATCCTCTATACTTGACTCTATTAAAGTGTTATCGGACAAAATGGACTCTCATTACACGTCTCTTAAACAAGAGCTCAAAATGTCCATCTCTGAACTTAAAAGAGACATATCATCCCTAGGAGAATTGACTGAAACACTAGGAAGGAAACAAGAAGACCTTAGTGTGGACCACACTAATCTACTTTCCTATACCCAGTCTCTCACGGAAATGATTTCAGAATTGGAATCCAAAATGGCGGACCTAGAGGATAGGTCACGCCATATTAATATAAGAATACGTGGCATTCCAGAAGATGTAGGTACAGCAGATCTCTCTGGATATCTATTAGGCCTATTCAAAGAGCTATTGAGGCCTTTACAAGACCAAGAATCACTAATCGACAGGGCCCACCGGGCACTCCACCCCAGAAACTCCACATCAGGTACTCCCAGGGATGTCATAATTAGACTGTATTATTACACATTTAAGGAAAAGCTACTCAGAGCATCATTTCTAAACAAAAATTTAAAGGATCCCTTTCACACCATTCAAATTTGTCCGGATCTGTCTTCACACACTTTAGCCAAAAGAAGCTCTTTTGAACAAGTCACCTACTGTCTTCGCAAAAGCAATGTGAAATATAGATGGGGCTTTCCTGTCAAGCTATTTTTTCAAGTTGACAAACACTCGTCATTTCTACGCCAGACCAGGGTATGAAACTCTTGCTTTCATTGGGCCTGCATCATTCATCTGATCAAAATAAAAATACAGCTGACAATACTGGTGAACTGAACTCTACAGCTCCAGAATGGCACCCACTGCCGCAAAGACCCAATCTTCAATCCAAAAGAAAGGATCTATCTGCTCCCAACAAAGAATCCTAATATAGCATATCACTCTTCTCTACAGGACGCTTAATTCCAAGAATAATATATACTCCTCTACCAATATATCAGAGGTTGGTAGTTCCCCACAGTTTGAGATAGGGACATCTGGCTATCCATTCCTTTCCTGACCAATAACCTTTGGACTACAAACCAGTTGTTAAGTATACTTTTGAAATTTTCACTTGTTTATAAAATTATATAAGTTCATATGTTCAGTATTTACTCTTATATTTATGCAAACTAGTTCTTTAGCTTACGTATTTATTTATTTTTGACTATGTTCCAGGTAAAGCTGATCCAATTAATTACTATGTTTATATACACTGCATGAAGAGACCATACCTGTGAGTTGACAAGTATAGACTCTAATATACCTTATACTAGACTACAAATAACTTACTTTACAGCTCTAGACATGTCCTTGAGGTACACAGGTTCCCTTCTCTATTGTTATCTAGACAGTTAAGCTGATAGCACATTTCTACATCTTCACTCATTTTTAAGAATTTATTCTACTTCTTTCTTAAATGTTTGTAGTTTTAAATCATTACTATACTACAGGAGGCCTCTGAACCTGTCTCATATTTCACTAGTCCATATCCGATATACTGTCTCCTGCAACCATCTTCAAAGTGAACTCCAGAATCAAAATTTATATAGAGGTGCCGTCTTGTGACTTCAATATCACATCACATGGACCTACATACTACCAAGACATACAAGCCAATTCTTAATACTTAGATACCTCTCATACGGCTAGATTACGAGTTTTGCGTTATGAGTGAAAAAGCTTCATAACGCTGGTATAGCTGTACCGCACACTTTTTTGGCCGTAACGCAACGTAACTACCGCAGCTTTCAAAAAGTCCTTTTTCAATGTGACTTCCATAGCGCCGGTATTACGAGTTTGCCTGTCCGGCCAAAAAGTGAGCGGTACAGCCCATAACTACAAGATCCGTACCGTAGACTGAAAGTCAGTAGTTATGGCTTTTATGTTACAAAGCTGTACCATAAAACTCATAACTAAAGTGCTAGAAAGTACACTATCACCCATAAACTACCTATTAACCCCTAAACCGAGGCCCTCCCGCATCGCAAACACTAAAATTTAATTTTTAACCCCTAATCTGCCGCTCCGGACATCGCCGCCACTATAATAAACATATTAAACCCTAAACCGCCGTACTCCCGCATCGCAAACACTAGTTAAATATTATTAACCCCTAATCTGCTGTCCCTAACATCTCCGCAACCTACATTACTGTTATTAACCCCTAATCTGCTGCCCCCAAAATCGCCACCACTATACTAAAGTTATTAACCCCTAAACCTAACCCTAAGTTTAACTCTAACCCTAACACCACTAACTTTAACATAATTTAAATTATTCCAAATAAAAATTACAATTAATACCTAAATTATTCCTATTTAAAACTAAATAAATACTTACCTGTAAAATAAAACCTAAGCTAGCTACAATATAACTAATAGTTATATTGTATCTAGCTTAGGATTTATTTTTATTTCACAGGTAAGTTTGTATTTATTTTAACTAGGTAGACTAGTAAGTAAATAGTTATTAACTATTTAATAACTACCTAGCTAAAATAAATACAACATTACCTGTAAAATAAAGCCTAACCTGCCTTACACTAAAACCTAACATTACACTAAAATTAAATAAATTACATTAATTAAATACAACTAACTAAATTGCAAAAAACAACAACACTAAATTACACAAAATAAAAAAGAAATGATCAAATATTTAAACTAATTATACCTAATCTAATAGCCCTATCAAAATAAAAAAGCCCCCCCCAAAAAATAAAAAAAAACCCAGCCTAAACTAAACTGCCAATAGCCCTTAAAAGGACCTTTTGCGGAGCATTGCCCCAAAGAAATCAGCTCTTTTACCTGTAAAAAAAAATACAAACACCCCCAACAGTAAAACCCACCCAACCAACCCTCCCAAATAAAAATCTATCTAAAAAAACTAAGCTCCCCATTGCCCTGAAAAGGGCATTCGGATGCGCATTGCCCTTTAAAGGGCACTAAGCTCTTTTCCATTGTCCAAAGTCCCTAATTTAAAAATAAAACCCACCCAATAAACCCTTAAAAAAAACTAACACTAACCTCCGAAGATCCACTTACAGTTTTTGAAGACTGGACATCCATCCTCATCAAGCCGGGAGAAGTCTTTATCCAAATGGCAAGAAGTGGTCCTCCAAGCGGGCAGAAGTCTTCATCCAGACGGCATCTTCTATCTTCATCCTTCTGACACGGAGCGGCTCCATCTTCAACACATCCGGCGTGGAGCATCCTCTTCTTTCGACGGCTACTGAAGAATGAAGGTTCCTTTAAGGGACGTCATCCAAGATGGCGTCCCTTGAATTCCGATTGACTGACAGAATTCTATCAGCCAATCGGAATTAAAGTTAAAAAAATACTATTGGCTGATGCAATCAGCCAATAGGATTGAGCTTCAATCCTTTTGGCTGATCCAATCAGCCAATAGGATTGAGCTCACATTCTATTGGCTGTTCCAATCAGCCAATAGAATCCAAGCTCAATCCTATTGGCTGATGCCGATGCTCCACGCCAGATGTCTTGAAGATGGAGCCGCTCCGTGTTGGAAGGATGAAGATAGAAGATGCCGTCTAGATGAAGACTTCTGCCCGCCTAGAGGACCACTTCTTACCGCTTGGATGAAGACTTCTCCTGGCTTTGTTGAGGACTTCTCGCCGCTTGGATGAAGACTTCTCCCGGCTGGATGAGGATGGATGTCCGGTCTTAAAAAACTGTGGATCTTTGAGGGTTAATGTTAGGTTTTTTTTAAGGGTTTATTGGGTGGGTTTTATTTTTAGATTAGGGACTTTGGGCAATGGAAAAGAGCTAAATGCCCTTTTAAGGGCAATGCCCATCCAAATGCCCTTTTCAGGGCAATGGGGAGCTTAGGTTTTTTTAGATAGGATTTTATTTGGGGGGTTTGGTTGTGTGGGTGGTGGGTTTTACTGTTGGGGGGTGTTTGTATTTTTTTTTACAGGCAAAAGAGCTGATTTCTTTGGGGCTATTGGCAGTTTAGCAGATTTATTTAAGGGCTATTGGCTGTTTAGTTTAGGCAAGGTTTTTTTTTTATTTTGGGGGGCTTTTTTATTTTGATAGGGCTATTAGATTAGGTGTAATTAGTTTAAATATTTGATAATTTCTTTTTTATTTTGAGTAATTTAGTGTTTAGTTTCAACTGAGGAAACTAACTGAGGAAACGGCCAGGAGCTAGTGGCCGAGAAATGCGTTTTTAAGCTCATTGTAATTTGTAATTTCAGATTACTGTATTAAAACGAACCTTTGTTTTTTAACCATAACTTTGTTACGGTTTTTATCCAACGTTGATTGTAGACTGTTTCTAAATGCCTCGTAAGAGGTCTTTTAACACACAAGTCGTTCTCTGATCCTGATACAAGAGGGGAAACTGCACTCTGACTTGGAGCTGATATCAAGGTTCCCGTGTGAGCTTGAAGGAGAGTCCACGGCAGCATTACTGACCCCCTGGAGGATCTATCACTCAGCGTACTGACTGCTGTTAAAGGTCAGCCTGCATATTCGCACTTCTTTCTATAAGAGTGCCAGTTCCTTTGTGAGTACATTTTCATTCACCTTTCCAGTTTGATATTTACCTTTGAAGTTTTGTCTGCACTATGAGGCGCTGTCTTTTTTTTGTCTACTAGAGGCACCTTATACCTGGATCGCATGTCTTCTACCTCTAGGTTCCTACTATTATTCCCTATTACACTCAAATGTCATATGTTCTTCAATATTTTATGCATGATTGTACATTAGGTGGCTCTGTTTACTTCTAGTAGATAGTAATGTTATGAATTTCATTGGCTCTTACCTCTATACAGGTATGCTTTTTGTTAACAAATTGGTCACTACTACACTATCAACCTCCCCTCTTCCCTATCAAACACTGAACCATACTACCCTCCGGTGGAGACCCTCCTTGGCACCCTCTATATCACAACTAGGGTACACCTACATATCATATACGACACCCCTTTTCCCCTATTCCTACATAGGCCCTATATTGCTGATTCCATATCAGCAACCTTTAGTACTCGTACCACTTTACTGTCACTGTTAAAAATGTATAGTGCACTATAACATGCGTTCTACTTACATTCAACCAGAAGCTCCTTCCCCCCCTTTTTAACCCTCCTCCAACTATTGAGCGGCTGTCATCCGCTGAACACCCCCTCTTTGACATTCCAGATTAATAAACAAATACCCTTATTCTCTGAACTTGTAGATACTTTATTTGCATATATCTAGGCTTTGTCCATTCCATATCAATATCCCATAAAGGTGGCTATCTCATTAACCCATCTCCTGAATTAACCTTAGCATTCCCTTTCCACCCGAGAATAGAAAAACAGAACACAAGCACTTCCCTACATATAATTTTCCAGTACTCTGAATAGATACAAGTATACTGGTGTGTAATGAATAGTGAACTACGCAGACCTGAGTAGTCC
Organism: Bombina bombina; assembly: GCF_027579735.1. Taxonomy (NCBI): domain Eukaryota; kingdom Metazoa; phylum Chordata; class Amphibia; order Anura; family Bombinatoridae; genus Bombina; species Bombina bombina. Next base: position 254,221,330 of record NC_069499.1, on the reverse strand, counting down.
AACCTGAAAAGGTAAAACAAACAGGTATAGCCAGACCACGTAGACACCAAGTTAGTAGTCCCAAATTAAAACGACCTTAATAACAAGGATAAGAGATAGTTTTTGACCCCAATGTAGGGGAACGTGGGTCGAAGACTAGGTAATGTCCACAGTTATGGGTAATTAGATCGTCACAGCCATGGTGTATGGAAGCGTATGCGAATGCAGCTCTCTGTAGACAAAAGCGCAAGAGCCTCTCTAAGAGTAAAAGTTTTTACTGGTTAAAAAATACAGCGCACATACAAAAATAAACATACAAGATTTAAAATCAAGTTATGCAATGTGTGATTATATCACCATAGGTCTCTCCCCAAACAAACACGGAATCGGTCTCTGCAGTTTTTTGTATAACTTGATTTTAAATCTTTTTACCCTAGGACCCCCTCTTTTTAACCCCTTTCCCCTTATCATGACAGACACGCTTTCTGACGCTTAATACTCAAGGTCTTAACTCCCCAACAAAACGCAGCCTCTTGATAAACATGCTCCAACATGCTCGAGTAGACGTTGCATTCATTCAAGAGACGCACTGGCTCTCACAAGCAGGTATCCCTCGGACTAACAAAAGATTCCCAGTAATTATAGCAGTCTCTTATGAGTCCAAATCCAGAGGAGTAGCAATAATAATTAATGCTCACCTTAAATACGAACCCATATACATAGAATGTGACCCTCAAATGCGTTTCATTATACTAATTTATAGATTAAATGACAAATTGGTTACTTTAGTGAACACATACGCTCTGAATTCCAAGCAAATTAAGTTTCTCAAAAAAACTCCTGGAGTCGGTGTCAGCAGTCAAACAGGGTGAACTAATATTAGGGGGCGACTTAAATCTAATTTGAGATCCCTCGATAGATAGACTTGGTCCAAAAATCTCCACCGAGAAAGAGCTACTCACTCCCTTTCTGATGCTTTTCGGAAACTATTCTCCCAATACGGTCTCTACGACGTATGGAGGGCCCTGCACCCTTCAGATAAAGAATTTACTTTTTACTCCTCTCCTCATAAATCCTACATGCGAATAGATTTCTTTTTCATGAGATTTCATGCGCTAGATCATATAACTTACACTAGGATCTCCCCAGTCGCTTGGTAAGACCATGACTCCCTTCTAATTTCCATAGGCCCATATCTAACTAACCCACTTCCACCTAAGTGGCAACTTAAATATTGGTTGATCACCATCCCTATTCATAAATTAGATACACAAAATAGCATCTCTGAATATCTGAAATTTGACACCCCACACTCCTCGGCAGAGATTGTATGGGCCTCCCTCAAGGCATTCCTTAGAGGTCACTATATCAATAAGATGGCTCAGATACATAAAGCCCAGGGAGCCTCTCTAGCTTCCCTAACTTGCCAACTCAGATCCTTAAAAAAATCAGCTATCTACATCCTATACTACTACATTAAGCAACCAAATCTCAGATATTACACAACAAATCAAGACTCTTGAATATAAAAAAATCCATACTAACTTGTAAAGACTTAAACAGATATACTACTATAAAAGTAACAAGGCTTCTTCCCTCCCAGCAATAAAATTACAAAATTGCACGGCCCAGTCTAAGATATCCTCTCTTAAGACACATAATAGCTTAGTCTACTCTCCAAAAATGATTGGCGAGACATTCAGATCATATTATTATAACTTATACAATTTAGAGTTTAACAATCCTAGTAGCTCATCTTCCACAATAGAAATGTGTTCATTTCTGAACACTTTATATTTACCTCAGCTACCAGAAGAAGACTTTAAAATTCTTACTGCCTCAATCACCTCCGAAGAAGTACAAACAAGCATTAAAGCTTAAATTAGGCAAATCCCCAGGTCCTGATGGATTTACCGGACGCTTTTATAAAACATTTGAACCCATGATTACTCCCATCCTTGGTAGAATGTTCAATGAAGTAATACGCAAAAGTTCTTTCTGCTGAGAATTTTTATAAGTCATTATAACTACTATATTAAAACCTGGAAAAGACCCTAAAGATTGTGGTAGCTACAGTCCTATGTCCCTTCTCAATCTCGACACTAAATTGTACTCTAAGATTCTCGCTAACAGACTCTCTAAAATAATATCCATACTAGTCCACCTGGACCAAGTGGACTTTATTCCCTCGAGGACCAGATGCCACTAGACGCATACTCAACATTCTTACTAGGGCCTCAGGAGAAGGGTGCCCCTCCTTGCTCTGTCCTTAGACGCTGATAAAGCCTTTGACAGAGTAAGGTGGGAATACCTTTGGGAGACCATGAAGACTTTCATAACAGCTGTACAAGCGCTATACTCTGGCCCTTCCGCTAAAGTTAAGGGAGTGGGCTTCCAGTCCAATCTCCTAGAAATTACTAACGGAACCAGACAAGGTTGCCTCCTTGTTGCCACTGTTATTCACACTCACAATAGAATCTATCACACAGGCAATTAGACTAGACTCTGGTATCTCTGGTTTTCGCATACAAGATACCCAACACAAAATTACATTCTATGCAGATGACATCACCCTTCTTTTAACTTCTCCATCACACTCACTTCCTGCAGTCTTCAAATTACTCGACTCCTTTAGAGATATGAGCTACTATAAATTAAATATCACTAAAACTGAAGCCCTACATATTATTATTTCATCTACCGAATTGTCCTGCCTACAGAGAAAGTACCAATTCCAATGGTCTGCACACTCTATTAAGCTTTTAGGAATATACCTTAGTATGGACACTACATTAGCCATCGCTAAAAGTTTCTCAGACAGACTCCCTCAATTTAGAAAGCTCCTAGACTCTTGGGAATATAGAGAGGTGTCTTGGACAGGAAGGATAGCTGCCATTAAAATGTCTTTTCTTCCCAAATTAACATACCTCATACCTAAACCAATCCTCAATACATTTCAGATTCTTATCACTACTTATATTTGGCGAGGTAAAAATTCTAGGACATCTAGACAGACTCTACAAAGAAATATTTCCAAGGGAGGTTTAGCCTTACCAAATATTATCCTCTAATTAGAATTCTGAATAGCAGTTTGTGCACACACCTATAGGCACTTACGTACATTATTACCATCAAGTGAGCAATAAGCTCACACACGATTAGAGATATACCTCCCTGGCGTTTTCACCTCCAATAGATAATTCAGGTAAAGAAACATACAGAATTAAAACTAGAATTGTTAATTGTAGTTTGTGCACACACATATAGTAGTTTGTGCACAGACTTACAGGCACTCATGTATATAACAAAAAATTCATAAATTTCTTTTTATTGAGGAATTGCAATAAAACACATACCATTGTTCTGTTTTGTACAAAGATATACAATAGAACCAACTTTAGACAATATTAACAAGAATTAGGTATACAATAACCAATGTTATAGTTGTAAGTTGTAAGGATGTGAAAGTCCAATTCTATACAGATCTCTGGAAACTATCTGATATTGTTACAATCGTGAGAAATGTTAGACCTCTTCTGATTTCCTCTTTTTATCAGAATAAGTTTTGAAAATAAAATATGTAACCATTAAGCGGTTATTTGTGTTTTTGTGAATTTCTTGAAACTGAAATTATCTGAGATTCTCATGAAGCTGTAAGCAGCATAACAGAAACTTACTGCTGCTTTCAATATGAGAGTAAGGGTAACCTTAGTTCTCTTAAGGATAAAGGTGGAGGCCTTCTAAGGTTAGCATAGAGACTCCGATGGGAGAACTGATAGCAGGAGAGGTAAGGGGGAAGGTAGGGAGAAGAGAAGAGAAAAAGAGAAAAAAAAAAGGGTTCAGATGAGGTAAAGGGGGAGGAACGTGAAAAGGTTAGAGATGGTCAGAGGAATCCCGCCCCTCCTTGCTCTGTCCTTAGACGCTGAGAAAGCCTTTGACAGAGTAAGGTGGGAATACCTTTGGGAGACCATGAGGACTTTCATAACAGCTGTACAGGCCCTATACTCTGGCCCTTCCGCTAAAGTTAAGGGAGTGGGCTTCCAGTCCAATCTCCTAGAAATTACTAACGGAACCAGACAAGGTTGAAAATAATTCTAGGAATTATTACAATGAAAATAATTACAACCAACAAAACAGATTTAACTCAGATTATAGGGAAAATAGGAACGAACCAGAACACACTCGCCCTTTTCCAAAGCATTACAATCGAGACAGGAACAAAACAGGATCCTCACACACTCGTATTCATCAGAATTGGACTCATCCAAACAGATACTCACCATTGAGGACAGACACACAGATGCATCACAATGTAAATCAATCAGAAAGATCAAACCAAAGGAAAAGAGAGAGAACATCCGATCATACAGGGGAGGGAGAGGAGGTAGAAGAAAGAAACAGAAGGAGGAGACAGATGGAATAGGTATATATAATATATCCACTAAAGTAATTACAGAACAGGAGCAGAAGGTATTAATGAAAGGTCTCAAGTTCATACCAACACAAGGAGTCAATACATTTCAGCTATTTGTGGATGCACAAAAATGTATTAGAAATCTTACCATTAAACGTTTTTTTGCCAAAAAAGATACTATTAGCTATATTCCACCAGAACCCAGATCCAAATTTAAAAATCCATCTAACTTTTATCCTAGTCATTGTAAGGGATCTAGCGTAGATGTTTTTGGTAAGTTAATCCTTAAGGATATAGAAAATATAAAACAACAACCTAAGTTTCATAATTTAACTAAATCTGAATCTGAAACTTTAAAAAATCTGAATAAAAGAGAAGACTTTGGGGGGTAGTTATCAAGCCGTCAACCTCAAATACGCTGGAATTCCGCAGCGTATTTGTGGCGAGGCTGATACGCCTTAGTTATCAAAGGCTCGAGACCGGCAAAAGTAGAATTTTGTGACGTAAGCTTCGATCCGCCGGACTCAGTCCAACACAGATCGATTCTTACGTCACTCCAGATGTTCCGCTCACAAGTGCGGCACATTCTCACTACTTTTGCTAGTTATCAAATGACTAGCAGGTACGCTCTGCACTTTTCCGGCCCAGCGTACCTGGTTTTCAATCCGCCGCCCTGGAGGCGGCGGATCCCATAGGAATCAATGGGAGTCTGACCATAGCGAAAGTACAAGTTCGCTGCCGCCAGACATCCCATTGATTTCTATGGGAGCTGTCTGCACCTAACACCCTAACATGTACCCCGAGTCTAAACACCACTAATCTGCCCCCCTACACCGCCGCAACTAAATAAAGTTATTAACCCCTAAACCGCCGCTCCCGGAGCCCACCACAAGCTACTCTATACATATTAACCCCTAAACCGCCGCTCCCGGAGCCCACCGCAACTATAATAAATGTATTAACCCCTAAACCGCCGCTCCCTGAACCCGCCGCAACCTATATTAAATGTATTAACCCCTATCCTGCCCCCCCTACACCGTCGCCACCTATAATAAATGTATTAACCCCTAATCTGCCCCCCATACACCGTCGCCACCTATAATAAATCTATTAACCCCTATCCTGCCCCCCACTATGCCGCCGACACTGTAATAAAATTATTAACCCCTAAACCTAAGTCTAACCCTAACGCCCCCCTAACTTAAATATTAATTAAATAAATCTAAATAATATTTTTATTATTAACTAAATTAATCCTATTTAAAACTAAATACTTACCTTTAAAATAAACCCTAATATAGCTACAATATAAATAATAATTATATTCTAGCTATCTTAGGATTTATTTTTATTTTACAGGCAACTTTCAATTTATTTTAACTAGGTACAATAGCTATTAAATAGTTATTAACTATTTAATAGCTTACCTAGCTAAAATAAACTGAAATTTACCTGTAAAATAAATCCTAACCTAAGTTATAATTACACCTAACACTACACTATACTTTAATAAATTATTCCTATTTAAAACTAAATACTTACCTGTAAAATAAACCCTAATATAGCTACAATATAAATAATAATTATATTGTAGCTATCTTAGGATTTATATTTATTTTACAGGTAACTTTGTATTTATTTTAGCTAGTTAGAATAGTTATTAAATAGTTATTAACTATTTAATAACTACCTAGCTAAAAGAAATACAAAATTACCTGTAAAATAAATCCTAACCTAAGTTACAATTAAACCTAACACTACACTATCATTAAATTAATTAAATAAATTACCTACAAATAACTACAATTAAATACAATTACATAAACTAACTAAAGTACAAAAAATAAAAAAAGCTAAGTTACAAAAAATAAAAAAATAAGTTACAAACATTTTACAAATATTACAACAATTTTAAGCTACTTACACCTAATCTAAGCCCCCTAATAAAATAACAAACCCCCCAAAATAAAAAAATGCCCTACCCTATTCTAAATTAAATAACGTTCAAAGCTCTTTTACCTTACCAGCCCTTAAAAGGGCCTTTTGTGGGGGCATGCCCCAAAGTTCAGCTCTTTTGCCTGTAAAAGAAAAATACAACCCCCTCAACATTAAAACCCACCACCCACATACCCCTAATCTAACCCAAACCCCCCTTAAAATAACCTAACACTAATCCCCTGAAGATCATCCTACCTTTAGTTGTCTTCACTCAGCCGAGCCACCGATGGAACTGAAGAGGACATCCGGACCGGCAGAAGTTATCCTCCAAGGGGCGCTGAAGAAATCTTCCATCCGATGAAGTGATTCTCCAAGCGGCGCTGAAGAAATCTTCCATCCGGGCGAGGTCATCTTCCAAGAGGTGCTGAAGAAGTCTTCTATCCGGGCGAGGTCATCGTCGAAGCCGGGTCTTGAATGTTCATCCCGCCGACACGGAACACCCTCCTTTCCCGACGAACTACCGACGAATGAAGGCTCCTTTAAGGGACGTCATCCAAGATGGCGTCCCTTCAATTCCGATTGGCTGATAGGATTCTATCAGCCAATCGGAATTAAGGTAGGAATTGGCCGATTGGCTGATAGGATAATCAGCCAATCAGATTCAAGTTCAATCCGATTGGCTGTTCCGATCAGCCAATAGAATGCGAGCTCAATCTGATTGGCTGATTATCCTATCAGCCAATCGGCCAATTCCTACCTTAATTCCGATTGGCTGATAGAATCCTATCAGCCAATCGGAATTGAAGGGACGCCATCTTGGATGACGTCCCTTAAAGGAGCCTTCATTCGTCGGTAGTTCGTCGGGAAAGGAGGGTGTTCCGTGTCGGCGGGATGAACATTCAAGACCCGGCTTCGACGATGACCTCGCCCGGATAGAAGACTTCTTCAGCACCTCTTGGAAGATGACCTCGCCCGGATGGAAGATTTCTTCAGCGCCGCTTGGAGAATCACTTCATCGGATGGAAGATTTCTTCAGCGCCCCTTGGAGGATAACTTCTGCCGGTCCGGATGTCCTCTTCAGTTCCATCGGTGGCTCGGCTGAGTGAAGACAACTAAAGGTAGGATGATCTTCAGGGGATTAGTGTTAGGTTATTTTAAGGGGGGTTTGGGTTAGATTAGGGGTATGTGGGTGGTGGGTTTTAATGTTGGGGGGGTTGTATTTTTCTTTTACAGGCAAAAGAGCTGAACTTTGGGGCATGCCCCCACAAAAGGCCCTTTTAAGGGCTGGTAAGGTAAAAGAGCTTTGAACTTTATTTAATTTAGAATAGGGTAGGGCATTTTTTTATTTTGGGGGGGTTTGTTATTTTATTAGGGGGCTTAGATTAGGTGTAAGTAGCTTAAAATTGTTGTAATATTTGTAAAATGTTTGTAACTTATTTTTTTATTTTTTGTACTTTAGTTAGTTTATGTAATTGTATTTAATTGTAGTTATTTGTAGGTAATTTATTTAATTAATTTAATGATAGTGTAGTGTTAGGTGTAATTATAACTTAGGTTAGGATTTATTTTACAGGTAAATTTCAGTTTATTTTAGCTAGGTAAGCTATTAAATAGTTAATAACTATTTAATAGCTATTGTACCTAGTTAAAATAAATTGAAAGTTGCCTGTAAAATAAAAATAAATCCTAAAATAGCTAGAATATAATTATTATTTATATTGTAGCTATATTAGGTTTTATTTTAAAGGTAAGTATTTAGTTTTAAATAGGAATAATTTAGTTAATAATAAAAATATTATTTAGATTTATTTAATTAATATTTAAGTTAGGGGGGTGTTAGGGTTAGTGTTAGACTTAGGTTTAGGGGTTAATAATTTTATTACAGTGGCGGCGGTGTAGGGGGGGCAGGATAGGGGTTAATAAATTTATTATAGGTGGCGACGGTGTAGGGGGGGCAGGATAGGGGTTAATAAATGTCATATAGGTTGCGGCGGGTTCAGGGAGCGGCGGTTTAGGGGTTAAACTATTTATTTGCGGAGAGGTGCGGGATCAGCAGGATAGGGGTTAATAATTTTATTATAGAGGGCGACGGTATAGGGGGGGCAGGATAGGGGTTACTAGGTATAATGTAGGTGGTAGCGGTGTCCGGGAGCGGCGGTTTAGGGGTTAATACATTTATAAGAGTTGCGGCAGGGTCTAGGAGCGGCGGTTTAGGGGTTAGTAACTTTATTTAGTTGTGGGGGGCTCTGGGGGCGCCGGTATAGGGGGTAGAACAGTGTAGTTTAGTGTGAGTGCTTAGTGACAGGCTAGCAAGAAAGCTGTCAAACAGCCGAAGAGCAGCGAGATCGGATGAGTGATAACTCTCACAGTCCGCTGCTCATCGCCCCACGGCTTTTTGACAGCTTTTTTTGATAACTTAGGCGTATTTTTTCAGGTCCGCGGCAGCGAAGGTAGGCGAGCTTAGGCGGGCGTATTGGGCCGGCGAAGGCAGGAAAGTAGACACGTTGATAACTACCCCCCATAGTGATCAAAGAGGCTGACAAGGGCGGGGGAGTGGTAATAATGGACAGAGAATTTTATTTACAGGAGGCCAACAATATATTATCTGATGTTAATACCTACAAAATTCTCGATAGGTCACCTAAAAAAGTATTTTGTGAAGAATTACATAAGGTTCTTACTCAAGCCCTTGATAGAGAGATTATATCTGAACAGGAATTCGATTTTCTATACCAGAATAATTCTAAAACAGCTATTTTTTATTTTCTACCCAAGTTGCACAAAAACCCAATCTACCCCCTAGGGCGCCCCATTATTAGCGGCATTGATTCATTGACAGCGAACTTATCTTCCTTTATTGATTTTTTTATTACAGCCATTTGCCCAAAACTCCAAATCTTATTTAAAAGATACTACACATATTTTGAATATAATCAATCAGATTAAATGGGAACCAAATTATTATTGGGTTACCATGGACGTTACTTCATTGTACTCTATTATAGATCATCAAAAGGGTAGTGCAGCTGTGAAATGGAAATTAGAACAAGACCCCAATTTGTCTAATAAACTTTTGGAGTTCATTATTACAGCCATTGATTTTATGCTTAGCCATAATTTTTTTTGGTTTAACAATCAATATTATTTACAAATTTGTGGAACCGTCATGGGCACCAGGTTCGCCCCGAGTTATGCCAATATCTATACGGACCATTTTGAACATCTTTATGTATCGGCCAGTGGCGTGCTTGGGGCGAGCCTGGTGACATGGCGGAGATATATTGATGATGTTATTTGTATCTGGAATGGAAACCTAGAAACCTTAAATCTTTTCATTTCCCACTTGAACAGCAATAATATGAACATTACACTTACCCCTGAAATTCATAAAACAGAGGCAACATTTTTAGATCTGTCCATTTCCATCAAAGAGGGAGTTATACACACTAAAACACATTTTAAAAAATGTGATACTAACACATATATCAGACACGACAGCCAACACCACCCCAGTTGGCTTAAAGCCATCCCTAAAGGCCAATTTCAACGCCTCAGACGAAATTGTGACCAATTAGACGATTATGAGGAACAGTCCATCATGCTAAAAAAAAGATTTTTACAAAAAGGATACAAGTCAGAGACATTAGAACTAGATAGACAGTATGCCAAAAATCTAGATCGAAGGGAGATACTTAAAGGACATAAACGTATACAATCACAAGAAAGCTCCTTCCCTAGGTTTATAACAACATTTAATTCAGGACATAATCAAATTAAAAACATCATAAACAAACACTGGCACGTGTTAAAGAGTGATGAAGTATTAGATAAAATGATTCCCTCCAAACCACAAATTACATTCCGAAAAGGCCACAATTTCAAACATAAATTAGCACCTTCATTAATTAAAGGGATGACCCCAAAAATTCCTTTGTCCATCGTGAACCTACAAGGCTTCTATACCTGTGGTCGGTGTAAGGGTTGTAACTACACAAAAAGGGTACACAAGTCATTTACTTCATCCACTACAGGACAGACATTTATTATTAAACATTTCATAACATGCAAAACCACTAACGTCATTTACCTTCTACAGTGCAATTGTAAGATCCAATACTTAGGCCAAACAACCAGGTTTTTAAAAACACGTATACTAGAACATCTCAATAAAATAGAGAAAAAGCACGAAGATCACGGTGTACCCCTACATTGTAATTCCTGTCAAGATTTCAACAAAAATCATTTCCTCTGATTGGGTATAGAAAGAGTGTCTACCCACTGGAGGGGGGGGAAGCTGGAAAAAGAACTAGACAGAAGGGAACTTTGGTGGATTCACACTATGAGAACCTACAACCAATGGGGTCTAAACAAGGACATTAGGATAGCAGCCTTTATCTAACATATCAAATATATTACTATTAATTTAATACACTATTCCTGACACATTATTAAATTAATGCCATACTTATAAACTATAAGGTACATTTAGGTATCTCATCAACACTTCACACATGCCATTCACACTTATGTTATACTTTAGGATTAAATTAATATTTAAGAAATCACATTCACTTTCAAGATATCACATTTTTATTTCTTTTTATTCATCCATTTTTATTTATTCATTTCATTATTAATAATAATGTATTAGCATAGGGACTTTCTAATTAAATTTTCACTATTCAAATGTTGCACATATCTATTTATTTTTAATATTTCTTATGTTAGAGACAATATTTAAAATTTCCTTAAACAAAATATTTATTTATAATCATGTTACTAGATCTGTGGGCTCTCACCATGAAATTTCCTTAAACAAAATATTTATTCACAACCATGTTACTAGATTTGTGGGCTCTCACCATGAAATTTCCTTAAACAAAATATTTATTTATAATCATGTTAATAGATCTGTGGGCTCTCACCATGAAATTTCCTTAAACAAAATATTTATTTATAATCATGTTACTAGATCTGTGGGCTCTCACCATGAAATTTCCTTAAACAAAATATTTATTTATAATCATGTTACTAGATCTGTGGGCTCTCACCATGAAATTTCCTTAAACAAAATATTTATTTATAATCATGTTACTAGATCTGTGGGCTCTCACCATGAAATTTCCTTAAACAAAATATTTATTTATAATCATGTTACTAGATCTGTGGGCTCTCACCATGAAATTTCCTTAAACAAAATATTTATTTATAATCATGTTACTAGATCTTTGGGCTCTCACCATGAAATTTCCTTAAACAAAATATTTGCAGTAAGGATTCCCTTTTTGAAATATGAATGTAGTGTGTCACAAATGTTTCAGATCCATTCTGAAGAGCAAATACTGGTCACTTTTTTCCTGCTTTTGTTTCAGAATTATTTATCTTGTTTTATTGGCTGAGATGTATGTCTGATGTCATTCGGGACACTCCCTCTATTAGTACACAGAACTTTAACTCTTCTGGATTGATGCTTTCACCCTTGGATTACAGCCGTCCTCTGATTGGACAAGAAAAGCACATGACCGCAGACCGGACCTGAAAAGGAACTGTTAGACAACGGACTACTTGATTGAGGACTTTATACTACTGTCTGTTCATTGGTCTAAATATTCAAGAAATGTTTTGATTGGTTAAATAACGTATCAATACTAAACTAAGCCTCTATTTTTAAACTTTGATGGTTTTTTAATGATTTTCTTTAAAATATATTTTTCTTCATTTTTATTCTCAGGAATAGTTTACTATTGATGCATATATATAGTATTAAACATTTTATGAAGTTTTTGTGAGTCCAATTTCCTGTGCTCAACAGGAAATTGGAACTAATTGTTCACCTGTATATAAACCAGCCCTGTAGCCACAGCAAACACACTCAATACTTGGTTTTACTTACCTGTTTTACTTGTTTTAATGTATGCTCTTGATGAAGACGTGTAATACGTTGAAACGCGTTGAGCAAATAAAACCTTTTATCCTTTGTTGAAAGATTGTCAAGATCTTGTTTTGCTGTGCTGAGCTGGAATCTCCTTATTTATGGAGTAAGTTACTACATTTTTTTCAATTACACACTGGATACTTTTGTCATTTGGGTCTCTATTCATTTATAGTCCACTTTTGGATAAACCTGAAAATTCAGTGTTTGACTCCAGGAACCTGTGGACTCTTGCCATCTGACGCTACGTTCCCTTTCAGCTGTAAAGATTCATCTTATGGAGTGAGTATACTGCACCCATATTAATTGGCTTCAATATATGCATCAAGCCTTTTCTCTCTTCACTTACTAGAGAAAATCACTCAATAGACCAGCGCCATCTACTACTACTATCTACCTATACTCTGACCCCTCCGCTAAAGTTAAGGGAGTGGGATAAGGTTGCCTCCTTGTTGCCACTGTAATGCGCACTCACAATAGAATCTATCACACAGGCAATTAGACTAGACTCTGGTATCTCTGGTTTTCGCATACAAGATACACAACACAAAGTTACGTTCTATGCAGATGACATCACCCTTCTTTCAACTTCTCCATCACACTCACTTCCCGCAGTCTTCAAATTACTCGACTCCTTTAAAGATATGAGCTACTATAAATTAAATATCACTAAAACTGAAGCCCTACATATTATTATTTCATCTACCGAATTGTCCTGCCTACAGAGAAAGTATAAATTCCAATGGTCTGCACACTCTATTAAACTTTTAGGAATGTACCTTAGTATGGACACTACATTAGTCATCGCTAAAAGTTTCTCAGACATACTCCCTCAATTTAGAAAGCTCCTAGACTCTTGGGAATATAGAGAGGTCTCTTGGACAGGAAGGATAGCTGCCATTAAAATGTATTTTCTTCCCAAATTAACCTACCTCTTCAGGTGTATTCCAATTAACATACCTAGACCAATCCTCAATACATTTCAGACTCTTATCACTACTTTACTATCTGGCGAGGTAAAAATTCTAGGACATCTAGACAGACTCTACAAAGAAATATTGCCAAGGGAGCTTTAGCCTTACCAAACATTATCCTCTATTATAATGATCTGGAGCTACACAGACAACACTTTGTGCTGGTGTGAAGTGGAGAAGTCGTTTCTACCAGCAGGCCTTAACTTGACTGTCCTACCGTAGATACCTCTACATTATAGGAAGGATCTTAAGATAAATCACCCTATAATACTTGACACTACAATTCTGAGACTAGATCAAACATTCCCCTGAGATTGCTCCTCATCCCTGCAGACAGTAACAAGCTCTTTATAATGCCTGTCTGACTCACATATTCTCGCTTGGCAAAAAAATCAATGTAACATATATATCCGACTTCTACAACAATATAAAATTCCAGTCTCATCATGGGTTATGCCTTTGACTCCAGATACCAACTCCCCATGTACTCAGATTTGAGGCTTTTCGCCTCTTCTCTCTCTTGAGGTCTTGGGTTTTCCCTAAGACTAACCTCAGGGATCCCACAGCCTGGGAACAGAGATGGACTCAAACACTGACAGTTAAAGGGGCCCTATCATAGCCCTATCATATCACTACGATTTACTTCTTGAACCACATACACATCATAAAATCCCACAGCATCTAGCATGGGAAAGAGACCTACATTTTTTTGCTGACACTGACTCCTGGTATTGAGAGATCTTGTTCACTAAAAAACTCCTCCACTGTGCAACCCTATGGGAACTTCACTATAAGATCCTAGTTAGATGGCACTTAGTGCCATCCACCCTGCACAAGATTTATAACAACTGTTCTCCTATGTGTTGGAGAGATTGTGGCCAGATAGGCACTCCATGTCACATTTGGTGGTCCTGCCCTAAGATTAAACCTGTTTGGGCGCAGCTCTTCATTACTCTCCCTTCGAAGCCACAAGTATGTCTGCTCCATATGGATTTCCCGACACTGACACCAGCACATAAAACCCTAGCCATTTACCTTTTGATGTCTACCAAGTTAGAAATAGCCAAATCCTGGAAACAACCCCCCCACCCTAACACAAATCATTTCTACAATAAATTATATCAAGAAGATGGAGTCCTACCCTCACTCAGTGCTCGACAAATTAGATTTCCATATAGAAACATGGTTACCCTAGACAGAAAAATTCCCAGACTGAGACAACTTGATGAGAAACATAACAACCCAATACATCTATACCTTCCTTTAGGGCAATTAGTTAAACGCCCTGCTTCAATCAAAAACCTCCTCCCCTTTTCCTTCCTCCTCCCTCATAGCCAACTTCGTCTGCCTAAATGCCACCCATGCTTAATCAGCTCCGACAAATCAAACTTTATAAGGTATAATATTGTATAATGAGAACCAGTACTCCAACCCTGAGCACCTGTTCTCTTATTTATTTACTCCACAGTCCCTCCTCCCTATTATAATTCATTAAATATAACTGAATACTACTTGGATGAGTGACATTGTCATTATACACCTGTTTTGTCTGTTATCTTCTTTATTTTCATCACTCATGGTTAAATATCTGATGAGTTGAACATAATGCAAAGCATCCCTGTGTGGATATGTCCTACTATTCTGTTTTTACCTAACTTTCTAAATAAAAAAAATTATATAAAAAAACTCCTCATTGTTTTTAAAAGAGCAATTCTTAAAGTCTTTTAGGCCTCTGGGGATTCGTTTCTTTTCTTTGTACTTCTTTAAAGTTTCTAAATCCCACCAGTGCCTGTGTCCAGTCTTTAGGAGGTCCTCTAGTGAAGAAAACAAACTCCCAATAGTTTAATAACACATGGTGAATTAGACTCTCCATTAGGTGTGTTCTGGGTTGATCTCCTAGAGGTTCTCTCTAATATTGATAACATTTTGTTGTTAAAACAACCACTGAAGCGGCTACCCCTATTACCTCAAAAAGAGGGCTGCAAACTAAAATTCAACAAGAACTATAAAAATGGCTCTATAGGGGGCGCTTAACGATAGGATACATAAAACATACAAGGAGAAACAAAGAATGTACAGATAATGATACACAACAATAACCCTAGTCCCAGGATATACTGAACTCCCATATATTGTCAGTTCATCAGGGGTTACATTTCCTGTAGCAATTTCAGGATCACAGCGGCTGCATCCTCGTCACACAAATGTAGTGGAATAAAACAACAGCATCTAGCAAATATAAGAGAGGAGCCTCATGTGTGTATCAGTCACCAAATAGACAAATCAGATAAAAAATGTCAAACACAGGGTACTCACATTTCCATAGAGCACCCTTATGTGCTAGTAGACGAAGGCTGGCAGTATAAAAGTGTGTCAGCTCACCTCCTCCCGACAGCTGCACGTGGTCCAGGGACAGGTCAAACACAGTCACAGTGATGAACCAAACAGTAGGCCCAACACATATGTGCACCTGGCAATTAGGGCTTGTAAACACTGTTTGTAGTAAAAACTGATTTATTAATATATAGACACACATGGAATTAGAATTAGAATTCTGAATAGCAGTTTGTGCACACACCTATAGGCACTTACGTACATTATTACCATCAAGTGAGCAATAAGCTCACACACGATTAGAGATATACCTCCCTGGCGTTCTCACCTCCAATAGATAATTCAGGTAAAGAAACATACAGAATTAAAACTAGAATTGTTAATTGTAGTTTGTGCACACACATGTAGTAGTTTGTGCACAGACTTACAGGCACTCACGTATATATAAAAAACTTCATAAATTTCTTTTTATTGAGGAATTGCAATAAAACACATACCATTGTTCTGTTTTGTACAAAGATATACAATAGAACAAACTTTAGACAATATTAACAAGAATTAGGTATACAATAACCAATGTTATAGCTGTAAGTTATAAGGATGTGAAAATCCAAGTCTATACAGATCTCTGGAAACTATCTGATATTGTTACAATCGTGAGAAATATTGGACCTCTTCTGATTTCCTCTTTTTATCAGAATAAGTTTTGAAAATAAAATATGTAACCATTAAGCGGTTATTTGTGTTTTTGTGAATTTCTTGAAACTGAATTTATCTGAGATTCTCATGAAGCTGTAAGCAGCATAACAGAAACTTACTGCTGCTTTCAATATGAGAGTAAGGGTAACCTTAGTTCTCTTAAGGATAAAGGTGGAGGCCTTCTAAGGTTAGCATAGAGAATCCGGTGGGAGAACTGATAGGAGGAGAGGTAAGGGGGAAGGTAGGGAGAAGAGAGGAGAGAAAGAGAAAAAAAAGGGTGGGGGCTGATTCAGATGAGGTAAAGGGGGAGGAACGTGAAAAGGTTAGAGTTGGTCAGAGGAATCCCGCTCAGGGGGTAGTGGAGAAGCCTTGAAAAAGTAATAGTAATCTAGACTCCCCAGTGGCATCCCAGGGCTCCCAAATTAGGAAGTGAAGGTTGTGCTGTAATTTTGGGGAGTAAACATAACCTTCCATCGATCTAAGGTATGTAATTAGGTTTATTGTTCTCAACCAGCTTGGGGGATTAGGCTTCTTCCAATTCCTGGCAATTAGGAGTTTTGCCGCCATTAGAATTGTAATCAATAAACATCGCTGGTGCAGGGTCTGTTTGTGAAGGTTGAGATGAAGGAGTGCAGTTTCTGGGGGTAGAACCTCAATCAGATGGAGGAGTTGGCACAGGGAAAGTATCTTAGACCAAAAGGGTTTGATGGCCGTTGTAGGTCACCAGTCTGCACACAGCCCCGCCAACATAGTGAGGAACAGGTAGGGAACATTTTGTGTAGTTTGGAAGGTACATAGTGCCACCTGGTGAGGAGTTTGAAGTATAGCTTGAAGAGGGATGTGCAATGTATTGTATTGTATTGTTTGTTTGGTATGAGCTATTGCTAAGCTCCAGGATTTTTCCAAGAAGGTAAAGCCCCAGTCTTTTTCCCAGGCATGAATGTGTTGGGTTTTAGAGAGTTTTTGGGAATTCAGTAAGCATTGGTAGTGATGAAATAGGGGAGCCAGAAATTGGGTATTAGTTTGGATTCTAGGTTCCCAAAGGGCAAGGGGCCTCGGGGGGGAATTAAGGAACCCCCAAGATTTCATGAGTGAGCGGAGCCTTAATAGGTCAAAGTGGAATGTAATCGAGGCAGAAGTCTTTTCGCAAAACCTTCAAGGGTCAAGAGTTTATTGTCTTTGAAGAGATCCGAAGCTTTAGTCTCAGACAGAAAAGTCTTCAGCGTTTGGCTTGAGTTAGGGATACCATACAGTAAGCCGTGTAAGGAGTGGATCGGTGCTGGATGGGGGAAATCTGGGGCTGGTGTCAAAGTTTTAGCCACTGATCTCTACAGTAAACTACAACCTTTTTATGGAGGGGGTGGAAGATAGGCTGTGGGGGGGGAGAGTCCATAGCAAGTCGATCAGTGTCATGTGCCGGAAGAGATGCCTGCTCAATTTCAAGCCATCTTGGGGGTGACAGAGAGAGAGCCCATGAGGAAATGTGTGAGATCATTGCCGCTTCGTAGTAAAGACTGACATTAGGAAGGTTGAATACCTCTAGAAAGTAGAGGGCGTTGTAGCAGAGATGCCGCTATCCTTGGGTGCCTACCATTCCAATAATAATGGCTTGAAATTTATTTAAAAAACTGATAGGTACTTTTATGGGTAGACACCTGAAAAGATAAGTGAGCCTCAGCAATTGCATCATTTTGACTGCTGCTATTCTCCCAAACCAGGAGATTTTGTTGTATCTTCTCGAAAGCAGGTCCTGTTGAATTTTGGACATAAGTTGGGTAAAATTTTTGTCAATTGTGTCTTTAAGGTCAGGAGAGAGGAGAGAGGAAGACTACTAAATGTGTGAGACCTCTGTGGGACCATTTAAAGTCGTAATCTTTCTTGAGAGAAGTAACTAAAGAATGTGGTTTATAAGGAAGGCCTCAGTCTTGCTATAGTTAAGTTTATAATATGAGATACTCCCAAATTTTTCGAGAAGGTCAAAAAGGAAGGGGATAGATCCGTCTGGATCTGAAAGGAACAAAGTGAGGTCATCCGCATATAGAGCTAATTTTTGGTGGGTGTCGTGTAGGAGGAGGCCTTGGATTTCTGCAGTGTTTCAAATTGCTGCTGCCAAGGGTTCTATAGAAAGGACAAAAAAAAAAGAATGGGGGAAAGAGGGTACTCCTGTCTAATACCATGAGTGATGGAGATCAAGTCAGAACAAAAGCCTACTCTGCACACTCTGGCCGTGGGAGAGGAATAGAGAGCAGAGACCGCTTTGGTAAAACTATCCGTGATACCAAAAGCTCTGAGAGTCGCAAACATATACTCCCATCTCACCCTGTCAAATGCTTTTTTTGCGTCCATTGACAGGGCGAGGAGGATGATACCCATGTCAGAGACCTCTGTGAAAATGTTTAGGAGGGGTCTGGTGCTATCGGAGCCCTGACTGCCTAAAATAAAGCCCACCTAGTCTGGATGTATGAGGCATGGGAGTTTAAGATTTAGTCGAATGGCAAGGATTTTAGCGTAGATTTTAATGTTGATGTTTATTAGGGAGATGGGCCTGTAGCTTTCACAGATGGAGTGGTCTTTTCTTGCTTTATGTAATGCTCGTGGGATATTCCACTATCAGACTGGACTCGGCCAGTAGTCTTGTTATCCCGGCATCGAGCCGGAATGATAGGGAATATCCCAGAGCAGAGAAAGTTTACAAGATGAGGTAAGTGGCACTCACCACAGGCAGGATAGTTCTCGGCGGCAACAGGCAGGAAATCAGAGAAAGGCAGTTCAGGGGTAAACCACCAGAAAGGCAGGCAGGATTCGGCAAGAGAAAGGCAGTCCAGAGGTAAACCACTAGGATGGTCAGGCAGGCAGGGTTTGGCAACAGTACGGCAGTCCAGAGGTAAACCACTAGGATGGTCAGGCAGGCAGGGTTTGGCAACAGTACGGCAGTCCAGAGGTAAACCATTAGGATGGTCAGGCAGGCAGGGGTTGGCAACAGTAAGGCAATCCAGAGCAATAAGGGTTAATCAAGCAGAGTAGTCAGACAGGCAGGGTACAGCAACAGTATATCAATCCAGCAGTTAAGGGGTAATCATGCAGAGTGGTCAGACAAGCAGGGGTCAGCAACAATATAACAGTCCAGCATTTAGCAACAATAACACCCAGGAGAACAGTAAGTAACAACTATACTTGGGCAGTGATAGGTAGCAATAGAGTAACTTACATAGACGCAGGATTCGTGCCACAGGAGATCCTGACCGGCTTCTGAACGGAGGGAGCGTGCAGCGATGATGTCACCACCACACGCAGACAGGAGCCTACTTCCCCCTAGGCAATGAGCAGCAGGCACCGGGTCCCTATCAACAGCTCGAGCAGCGCAACACTTTAGGTATGTTGAAAATTGTAGCTTCTAGGAATTCAGGTCTCATTGTTCCCTCAGAAAATGAGGCACCATAAAACCGAAGTAGGTAAGGGGTTAGCTGTTGAGAAAAGGTCTTGTAGAAAAGATTGGTAAATCCATCTGGACCAGGTGCCTTATTTAGCTTAAGAGATGATATTTCTGATTTTAGCTCTTCTGGGGAAGGGGGATCAATTAGGCTCTGGGACTCCTCTTGGGACAAGTTGGGTAGGGCTAGGGAAGAAAGAAACTCTTTGATTAGCAAAGGGGAAGGCTTAGGGGCCTTTAAGGAGCTTTCAATATTATAAAGGGATTCATAATAGCGGGCAAATGCTCTCCCAATATCTGAAGGGGAGTATACTGGAACAGGATTCTGCGTTGTTGCATGCGTAGGTGAAGTTTGGCGGCTAGAAGATGGTGTGCTTTGTTGCCTTTGTAGTAATATAGCTGGCGAAGGGATAACAGATTGGATTGCACTCTCTTTTCTTCAATAGAATTAATCTTGGATTTTATTAGAGCAATTTGTTCCGAAATCAGCCTGGAAGAGGTGGCTCTGTTTCCTTTCTCGAGGGTGAGTAAGTTTGTGCACATTAGTGCAAGGGATTGGCCTTGTTGTTTCCTATCTTTTACTGCTTGTTTAAGGAAATAGCCCATGAGGAACGCTTTGGCTGCTGCCCACAACATGGGGTCATCTATCTCATAATTATCATTAATTGCAAAGAATTCTTTGATAATATTAGAGGTTGTCGCTAATGAGGGGTCCAAGTTTAGAACAAGAGAAAGTTTCCAGGAGGGGGGGCGTGTAGGGGGGGAAGTGGATAATAACTCTACCGTGACCATATCATGATCAGACCACGGGCAGATGGAAATTTTGGGGGCGTGATAAGTTATCTAGTAGGGCTGAGTGGCATAGGAGATAATCGATTTGTGAGTAAGATTGGTGAGGGTTGGAGAAAAAGGTATAATCCCTTTCGGTTGGAGAAAGACATCTCCATGAATCGTAGAGGTTAAATTGGAACATGAGATTCCTAAAGGCGCGGACTTGAGAGATTACTCCTCTACCCGGGTTTTTATCTAGATTGGGGTCCCAGGCAAGGTTGAAGTCCTTCCCAATAAGGAGGATACCTCTGCGAACCTGTCCGATTAGAGGGAGAATTTTTCCCAAGAATGGTAGTTGTTTGGAATTAGGGGCATATACAGACACTAAAGTGTATTGAATATTATCTAATTGGCATACCATGATTAAGTATCTGCCCTCAAGGTCTCTCTCAAGAGATTGAATGTCACGACTAGAACTGCAACTCCTCTTTTTTTTGGTCTGGGAAGATGCTACTTGGCAGATAGGATATACTTTGGAGTTTTAGAGAAAGGTGGAGCCCTGGGGCCAATGGGTCTCTTGGAGAAAGGCTAACTTTAAGTTATTTGTTACCAAATATCTAAGTATTAGGCTCCGCTTAGTGGGAGTATTTAGTCCTTGGGTATTAAAGGTGGCGATTTTGAACGGTGGCATATTTAGCTAGTAGGGTTGTGGTAAGAGGGGGTAGGGGGAAAGAAGTAAAAAAATAAAAAAATAAAAAAGAGAGGAGTTCGGTGAAGTTGTCTCAACGGATAAAGTGTCTAAGAAGGTAAAGAGGGTTTTGTTTCTTTTTTTCACTTCTGTTCCCTCCTTTTATTTTTCTGTTTCTTTGTGTTAAGCTTAAATGGTTATAAGGCCAAAGGTAGGACTGTGATTATAAGATTAATAGCCAAAAAAATGCTTTGGTCTACACAAAAGAGTAGAGCAATTCAAATATGGTGAGGGGGAGTGTGCCTGGACAAGATGGAGAAGGCTGAATCTCCCCATAGTTCAGGCCCGAGCAGTAGAAATAAACAATTTAGAAAAAAAAATATTGGAACGAGTATCAACAAAACTGAATGCATAACAATAAAATGCAGAATTATAACTGTAAAACCTGAGGACCATGTGACCAAATGATTGCCTGAGGTATTGCTACAACTAGGTTAGCAGAAAGAGACTTGTACCTAATTTGGAAAATAGGGGTGGGGGAAAGAAAGGGTGAGGGAATGGTGGAGGAGGAAGGCCTTGGAGGGAATCTGAATTGTCAATACATATAATAGAGAATTTTAGCATCAAGGGGAAGCATTTTTAAAAATGAGACCAAACATTCGTATTACTCATATGTTACAAAAAGTCAAATAAACAATCTAGGTTCCAGGAAGGGCCTATACCATTTTTGGAAAGAGGGGTTGGAAAGGAGGGGAGGAGGAGAGGAAGAAGGGGGAAGGAGGGGGGAGCAGGAGAATGGAGGGGTGAGGGATGAAGAGGAAGTGGGAGAGGGGATGGGTGGGAGTAAGGAGGGAAGGGGAGGGAGCTGGGAAAGTTAGGATTATTTATAGACAGTAATACACTCAAGTAAGCTCCTTAAGGTCAAGTAGAGAAGAATATTGGAAGAAATCTGAATGTTCAATCAAAGGGTATGGAACTCAAGCAAGGAGTTTGTAGTTTACAACAGATGGGTAACCATGAGTTTATGTGAGAGTCTTTAAATATATGGTAGTAATGAGGTTGGGATATCTGCCAGAAGATGAGTCCTTCAACTTTCTCTTGAAACAGTATTACAACAAAAAGTTAGAACAATACTAAGCATAAAAAACAAATGAGTTAGTAGAATATCTGGCGTCCAGTCGTCCCCTTAATCACCTGGAATGAGATATACCTGGGATGAATTGAGAGTAGAGGTGGGGGGAGGAAAAGGGGGGGGAGAGGGATGAGAGGTGGAGGAAAGTAAAGGGGAAACATTGAGCACGTGGAGAAAGGGATATTGGAGTAGTTAGTCTTGTTTTGGATGAGTGTAGTCTTAGAAGGACTTCAGAATTTTACAAACTAGGTAAATATACGTGTAAGAGATTGAGGATGTGGGGGGGGCACCCTAACTCCAAATTTCGTTATGATATGAAACATTAACAAGTCAAGATGAACAGATATACATTTCTTTAGATAGGAAAGATCACATTGGTAATCTAGGTATCAGGGGATGTCATTACCTGTTGAAAACAATGGGCAGGAGGTGTAATGGAAAGGGAGAGGGAGGGGAAAAGGGGGAGGTGGGGAGGTGCTATGAGTGTTCAGATATGTTTGTTTGTAAAATACATTCAGACTTGAGTTAACATATTAAGACATAAACATAACCAGTAAGGTAAGGTACTTAAGTGATCAGAGATAAGTAGCAGGGTCCAGGCCAGAAGTCCGTGGTCCACCTCAAAAGCAGTTCATGGTGATTGTGAAAAAGTCACATGACCTTCGTTTGTTGCAAAGTTGAAGTATTTCTCCAAAAGTGGGTCATTCTACTCCTAGTGCTAAAGATAAGGACTTGTTGTAGGATGACTGATGAGATCTTGGTTGTTTCACCCTCAGGGCCAGTTGTTGCCAGGAGGGGGCATCCCCTCTTAGAGGAATAGGAGGTTCCGTGCTGGGAGAAGCAGTGGGCTTTTGTGAGGGAAGAAGGTCCTATTTGGTGAGGAGGTCTTTCACTTGATCCGGAGATGAAGCAATGAATTGGAGATCATCTTTTGAAATGAACAATCTGACCGGGAAGCCCCAGTGATATTTGATCCTCTTATCTCTAAGGATTCTAGTGTAATTCTGGTAGGCCTTCCGAAGTTGGAGAGTGTGTGGAGGTAGATCTGGAAATATTTGTACAGAGTCAAATTTTCTGGAACAAAGTGCCCCTTAGTTAATATAGCCTGTAAGATTTTTTCTTGAAATGTGAAAAAGTGCAGTCTGACCACCACATCTCTTGGCTTGTCCTCTGTGAGGGATCCCGGCCTATTTGCCCTGTGCGCTCTTTCTATAAGGGATTCTGGTTCATTCAGAGTACCTAGAGCTGAGGAGAAGAGGTCTTGAAGGTAGGGTTTGTAGATCTTTCCGTAACACTATCTCTGGGATAACGCTTTGTCTGATGTTGTTTCACCTGGAGCAATCCTCCAGGTCAGCTAGTTTTGTTTCCAGAGATTTAATCTGCTCAGCAAGGGATTGTGAGTAAAAAAACAAGTTGGAATGGTCTACTATGAGGTCCTCTTGCTTACGCTCTAGGGTATCTGTGCATTTGCCTAAGGAGGCAATGTCTCTTTTCAGGTCAGAATAAGATTTATCGAAGAGCTTGCAGAGGGAATCATGATGGGTCGCTAGGATTGCTGTAATGGTATCTAATAGGTTATTATTAGCACCTGCAATGTCTGTGATGTTCAAAGGAAAGACCAAGGCTATTTGTTGGTGTTTGGAGTGTCCTCAGATAGCTCATCATCTGATCTGCCGCTCATGGGGCTTGAGAGTGTTGAAAGTGGTCTCTCGCCGTTCTTCTGGGAGTTGGGCAACCTTTTAATTTTTTCTTTAGAGCTTGAACCATCGTAAAGAGAGAATGGTCACTTTAGTGGATGAAGGCAAAACTTAAAGTACCGTTTGGTGTGTCAAGTTTAGATAAGGAGAAAGGCAAGTTGTTTAAGAATGTGCTTGATACTCAGTGAAGTGCTCAGGCGAGGACTACGGGTATCAGCCCATACTTTTAAGCAAAGATCATAGCAGTGTTGCAAGACATAGGAGCTTCGGGAACATGCTACTCCCTCACAGGGCGATCACAGTGAAGGGGAAATTGGGTATGACCCACTGTCACAATGGGCAGCGGGACAAGGAAGGGGTGAGCGTGTCTATTGTTAGAGGAATGTGGTAGATTTGAGGTTGTATATATACTCTGAGGTTGAGATGATCTGCACTAAGGGTGGAGGTAGGTTATCTACAGGATGCAAGTGGTGGTAGGCCGTGTAGTGTACCACTAACAGAGAAGGTGTCTCTGTATGTGGGTTTTAGTTGGGTAATGTCCAAATTAGGCTCTAAGCACAGTATTCTGGTTCCAGGTGTAGGATTTATTAAACTTGACCCCTGTTCTGGCCTAGATCCGATGTTTACTAGCATTTGGTTATTATGTGCACTGTCTGGTGCGGCCTAAGTCGTGGCCCACTCTGCAGTTTTAGTTCCAAAAATAGCTAGGTCATGAGGGAGGCCTGTTTTTGATTCAGGGGTAGGTTGATTGGAGAGAAGTAATGGATGCAGATATAGAGGTTTCGTCAGGCAGGTAAAAGTGTAGTGTTAGTGCCTTCATGGCCATTAGTTAGGGTGAGGCCTAGTCTTGTTTGGTTCCTCCACGTGGGCTAGGGCCTATGAGATAGGGCTTTCAGCTAGTGCGGGGCTCAGGCAAGATGTTGCTTTTTGCTATGGGATGTGATGTCTCTGGGATTAGGTATGAGCTGATGTCCACCTTCATTTGTGAGTGAAGGGCTGTCAGCTACGTTTGAGTCAGTGGTGATACGGTGGCTGTGAGGCCCTGTCTTACCATATCATCACTCTACCAGGGAGACTGTAGCAGTCACAGTCAGAGGCAAGTTCCCCTAACAGATGTGGGCCGGAATTAGGTCTGATTACATGGCCGCAAGCTCAGTCTCTCGGGCCCAAAATCACGGACTAGCCCGCCGCGGGGAAAGTAGTGCTTTAGCGGACCTCAAAAGCTCTGTTGACTGCCCGCCAAGCTTGGACAATTTCCGCTGATCTCTTCAAGCGAACCGTTAATTAGGAGCCAAGTCAGCCCAGGAACCAACCCTCCACTCTCATGGGAGCCGAATGCCGCATCAGGAAGTGCCTCCCTTTAGACTGTCAGCAGGACCTTCTTACCATTGTAAGGATGAATTGGGGCTAAATAAAAGTGGTTTAAGTCCTCAAATAAGTTTTTATAAGAATTAAATTGCGGAGCTCAGTCACACTGCGACTGCTTTCTTTGCCGGCTAGCTCCGCCCCCATATATAATTATTTTTAAATAAGTTCACTCACGATTAGAGATCCTCTTCCATGGACTTTTTCACTTCCAATAGATAATTTATGTATAGATACATATGGAATTAGTATTAGAATAGCAGTTTGCGCACACACATTCAGCAGTTTGTGCACACACCTATAGGTACTTACGTACATAATCCCCTTGAAGTGAGCAATAAGCTCAAGCACGATTAGAGATTTACCCTCTTAGAGTTCTAACATTCAATAGATTATTTAGGTATAGACACATAAGGAATTAGAATTTTGAATAGCAGCTTGTGCACACACACATATAGCAGTTTGTGCACACGCTTAAGGGCACTTACACATGTAATTCATTTAAAGTGAGCAATTAGCTCACACACAATTAGAGATCCACCTTCATAGAGTTTCTAATAGACCATTTTGGTAAAGACGCTTATGGAATTATTAATAGCATTGTGTACAGTAGTTTGTGCACACACATTTAGCAGTTTTTGCACACACTTATAGGCACTTACTCATATCAAGTGAGCAATAAGCTCACACACATTTAGAGATCAACCTCCATGGAGTTTTCACTATCAATAGATAATTTAGGTAAGACACATATGGTACTAGAATTAGAATTGTGAATAGCAGTTTGTGCACATACTTATAGGCATTTTCGTACATCATTCATTTGAAGTCCACATATTATTCATTTTTATTATTATTTATAATGTTTTAGGTTGTGGGTTATTTCAGGCAGCTTCTGACAGCTTCAACATTGTATTATTCAACGAAGCTGTTACATTGTATTATTTTGTTTATACACTGTATAAATTAACTTTTTTTAATGTCAGCATGAATGTGTCATCTACTTTTGATCTATCATATGTGATGTGTCAGTTATTTATCTAATTTTATTCTGTTTCATCATACGCGGTTTTCATCGCTATTCCAATAGGATATATGTACATATGATTTTATCTGTGAAATAGCTTTGTATACAAGGAATAATCCGTTGGGATTGATTGATTGTATTATATAATGTAGACATATTTTAGATCTAACACTGTTTTAAAACTGACTGTTTGACACAACAGTAAAGACTGTTGGTGATTAGATGACATGTTCATTACACCTGTGCTCTCAGAATCTGATTGTATAGGATAGCATTTAAATAAGTGCATCAGTATAGGGTTTGTTATGGTTTTAATAAATCATTTTTTAAACTACAAACAGTGTTTACAAGCCCTAATTGCCAGGTGCACATATGTGTTGGGCCTACTGTTTGGTTCATCACTGTGAGTGTGTTTAAGCTGTCCCTGGACTACGTGCAGCAGTTGGGAGGAGGTGAGCTGACACATCTTTATACTGTCAGCCTGCATCTACTAGCACCTAAGGGTGCTCTATGGAAATGTGAGTACCCTGTGTTTGACATTTCTATCTGATTTGTCTATTTGGTGAATGATACACACATGAGGCGCTGCTCTTATATTTGCTAGATGTTGTTGTTTTATTCCACTACATTCATGTGAAGAGGAGTGCAGCCACTGTGATCCTAAAAATTGCTACAGGAAATTTAACCCCTGATGAACTGACAATATATGGGAGTCCAGGAACTTGACCCCCTGATAAACTGACAATATCTTGGAGTTCAGTATATCCTGTGACTATGGTTATTGTTGTGTATCATTATCTGT
This sequence comes from Bombina bombina, assembly GCF_027579735.1. Taxonomy (NCBI): domain Eukaryota; kingdom Metazoa; phylum Chordata; class Amphibia; order Anura; family Bombinatoridae; genus Bombina; species Bombina bombina. The sequence goes on along the minus strand of NC_069499.1, from coordinate 254,194,148 downwards.
ATATACTTTGTTTCACCTTGTATGTTTTATGTATCCTATCGTTAAGCTCCCCATATAGAGCCATTTTTATAGTTTTTGTTGAGTTTTAGGATTAACATATAGACACTCCAGCAGACACTCAAAGAAACACATAAACACACTCAGGCACAGACACCCACACAGAAACACAGCACTTGTTTACATTGACCTGACAAGTACAAAAGGTAAGTACAGGTACAAGCAGCAAGAGAAGAGTAGCGGAGGTAAATAGAGCGGAGGTAAAATGCACTGATGACGTCACCAGTCATCGCCCATTGAGGAGGGAGCGGTGGCAAGTCAGAGGTAGCGGTGTCTGCAAGCGACCCATAAGAGGACAAGCAGACCGCAAAAGACACAGTTCCTGTGGAACAACACGGCATCTGACTAGGTATTCCAGTGCCCTCCCGCAGTCGACCTGGTAACACTGTAACGCAGTGTATGTGTACAGCTCTGTTGGGAGGTTTTGCAGTTAATTTGCTTTTTTGCCTGCTAAAATGTGCCTAAATGTGCTAATAAATGGTTGTGTGAACAGTATATGATAAAGGCCAATACATGGAAGATGCATTTTACCAGATACTCAGGTTTTTGCATAATTGTTTAATATCCCTTCTGGTGCTAAGACTTTTTGCTCTTGCGTGACTTTAAGTAATAAGGTAGACTACAGTTTTGTCAAAAAAGGAGATTTACAAGACAAAATATGGAGTTCTGATTATCTTATTGTCAAGGAAGATGCCAACTATATGATGACAACAGCATGCAGTGATTGCAAGGAAGGGCCTTGAACTTCCTAAACAATATTTTAAAGGTTAAGTTGTGGATTGGTGACAGTATTAAGGTCAAAATGTCCTAAAAAGGAACAGACACTGGCCACACACACAAACTCAAACACAATCTTGCACATAAACCCAAGAAAACACCCACAGAGACAGCCTCAGAAAACACACAAAGACATACACACTCACAGACACCCACAGAAAACACACAAAGACATACACACACACACACTCACAGAGTCACCCACAGAAAATGCACAAAGACATATACACACACACACACCCTCACAGAGACAGCCACATAAAACACAGACATATGCACACACCCTCAGAGACACCCACAGAAAATACACAGACATATGCACACACCCTCAGAGACACCCACAGAAAATACACAGACATATACACACACCCTCAGAGACACCCACAGAAAATACACAGACATATGCACACACCCTCAGAGACACCCACAGAAAATACACAGACATATGCACACAGCATCACAGAGACACCAACAGAAAACACAGGCATATGCACACACCCTGACAGAGACAACCAAAGAAAACACACAGAGATACATACACATACCCTCACAGAGACACCCACAGAAAATGCACAAAGACATATGCACATACCCTAACAGAGACATCCACAGAAAACACACAGACATATGCACACACCCTTACAGAGACACCCACAGAAAACACACATACATAGTCACACACCCTCAGAAAGACATCCACAGAAAACACACACACAATCACACTCACAGAGACACCCACAGAAAATGCACGAAGACATATGCACATACCCTCACAGAGATATCCACAGAAAACACAAACATACATACACACACACACCCTTAACAGAGACGTCCACAGAAAACACACAAAGACATACACACCCACCCTCACAGAGGCATCCACATAAAATACACAAAGACATGCATACATACACACACCCTCACAGAGACACCCACAGATAATGTGCAAATAAATACTTACACACCCTCACACAGACATCCACAGAAAATGCACAGACATACACACACACAAACACACACACACCTTAACAGAGACACCCACAGAAAATGCACAAAGACATACGCACACTCCCTCACAGAGACACCCACAGAAAATGCACAAAGACATATGCACACTCCCTCACAGAGACACCCACAGAAAATGCACAAAGAAATACTCACACACTCTCACAGAGACATCCACAGAAAATACACAAAGACATACATACATACACATACCCTCACAGAGACACCCACAGAGAATGTGCAAAGAAATACTTACACACCCTCACACAGACATCCACAGAAATGCACAGACATACACACACACACAAACACACACACACACCTTAACAGAGACACCCACAGAAAACACACAAAGACATACACACATACCCTCACAGAGACACTCAGAGAAAATGCACAGACATATGCAAATACCCTCACAGAGACATCCACAGAACACACTGACATACATACACACACACCCTCACAAAGACATACACAGAAAACACACAAAGACATACTCACCCTCCCTCACAGAGGCATCCACAGAAAATACACAAAGTCATACAGTATACAACAGAAGTGAGTACACCCCAGTGCAATATCACTTAAATGTCAAATTATTCAAAATTGTTTAACCTAACAGTCAGTAACTGCATTACGTCTAAGTTTTACAGTAGGGTATTTGCTCTTATGTAAAATTAAAAACTAACAGTTTAGATTTACTATATTAAAAATACCAGCCCCAAAGCAGGAAATCAATGCAACAAAAGTCAGTGCACCTTTCATTACTGAGATTCAAATTTTTTATTTTTTTCAATACTTGCATGCCCACCTTTATTTTTGATGACAGACTCAATCCTCAGAGATATTTTTTCATCTCTTTGGTGGAGGGGTTGTGTTGCTCTACCATTTTCTTTACAATAGCCCAAAGATGTTCTACTGGATTCAAGTCAGGTGACATACTTGGCCAGGTCATAGTTTTCACTTGTTTCTCTTTTAGAAACTCCTTTGTGATTTTGTGATTTTGACAGTGTGCTTTGGATCGTTATCTTGCAGGAATATTCATCCTCTGCCAAACCTCTGGAGACTGGGAGTCATCTTGTCAGCCAGTATTTTGGTATATTGCAGGCATTCATGGTGCCATCTATAAATGTCATCTCCCCAACACCTTTTGCAGTCATGCAGCCCCATATCGTCACACTCCCATCTCCATGATTCACTGTTGGGACTATGCATTCACTGTAATAATCCTGACCAGGTTCCCACCAAACATGCTGCACCCCATCTGAGCCAAAAAATTGTATGTTGGTCTTGGCCATCTTACCAAATAATGTGCTCCCAGTATTCATCAGGCTTTTCATGTTGGTTAGCAAAGTTTAATCTTGCAGTTTTGTGCTGTAGAGCAAGCAAGGGTTTTTTCCTTGGATGCTGTCCATAGAAGTTGACATTATGCAATGTCCTTAGCACTGTCTGAGCTGTCACAGAAACTCCAATTTCTACCGATAATCCCTGAGCCAAATCTGAAGCACTTGACTTGATGCAAATCTAAAGCACTTGCCTGTTTTTTCAGAGCTAGATTGTGCAAGTAGCACACTGTCCGTGGCGTAATTTTAGGAGGACAGCCACTGCGGCTCTGATTTTTGGCATTGTGTATCAATCTATACCTCCTGATTACTGCTGTAACTGCATTTTGACTGATTTGTAGTTGGTCACCAATCTTCCTGTATCCTTTTTCCATCTTTGTGAAGTCTCACAATCAGATTTTTCAATTCCTCTGGCAATTCTTTTCCATGTGGAGACATGATGCAAACTTGCAGATAGACACAGCCCATTTGTCAAAAAATTAGACTGTTCTGGTAACTATGCTCATGCAATTAGGCTAATTGGAAATCATAGGTGTACTCAATTTTGTTTCAGTGATCTAACTTGTGTGTCAGTGACCATAGGTGTATTCACTTTTGTTGCGTTAAGTTTCTACTTTGGGGCCTGTATTTTCAATATAATCTTTCTAAAGTATTTGATTTTGATTATTTATAATAGGAAATACTCTACTTGTCAACTTAGTAATAAAACAATTATTGAGAGGTGATACAATTTTGAATAATTTGATATTTAAGTGATATTGTCCAGGGGTGTACTCACTTCTGTTGTATACTATACATACACACACACACACCCTCACAGAGACACCCACAGAAAACGCACAAAGACATATACGCACACAACCTCACAGAGACATCCACATAAAATACAAACATACGTACACACACAAACCCTCACAGCAACATCCACAGAAAACACACAAAGACATACACACACAACCTCACAGAGACATCCACAGAAAATGCACAGACATACACACACCCCCCTCACAGAGACATCCACATAAAATACACAAAAACATACACACACATACACACCCACCCTCACAGAGGCATCCACATAAAATACACAAAAACATACATACACACACACACGCTCACAGAGACATCCACAGAAAATGCACAAAGACATACACACACGCACACACACACACACACACACACACACACACACACACCCTCACAGAGACATCCACAGAAAATGCACAAAGACAAATGCACATACCCTCACAGAAACATCCACAGAAAATGCACAAAGACATACACACACACCCTCACAGAAACATCCACAGAAAATGCACAAAGACATACACACACACCCTCACAGAGACATCCACAGAAAATGCACAAAGGTAGACACACATACCCTCACAGAGAAACCCACAGAAAAAAAATACATACACACTCATAGAGACACCAATAAATGCACAAAGAGGATCTGCTGCATTGATTATCTGTTAAAGTAAGATTGTCTGTTTAAGTTAAGCAGTTAGCTAAACAAGGTAATTTTTAAAAAATATAACAGTTTTTTTTAAGTTTATTTCTAACCTTCATTTTTTTTGTTTTTTTTTGTTTCCCGTGTGGGTAATTAGGGGAGGGATTATTTTCACCTGTTTGGACCTACCTAAATTATAATTTTGAAGCAGTAACTCTTAGAGCCTGCTCTAAGAGAATCTGCTGCATTGATCATCTGTTAAAGTAAGATTGTCTGTTTAAGTAAAGTAGTTAGCTAAACAAGGTAACTTTTAAATTGTTTGCTGTGCAAGGGGTGCATTTTTAAAAATATAACTGTTTTTATTTAAGTTTATTTCTAACATTAATTTTTTTTTTTTGTTTCCTGTGTGGGTAATTAAGGGAGGGATTGTTTTGTTACACACTCATAGAGACACCAATAAATGCACAAAGAGGGTCTGCTGCATTGATTATCTGTTAAAGTAAGATTGTCTGTTTAAGTTAAGCAGTTAGCTAAGCAAGGTAATTTTTTAAACAAAATATAAGTTTTTTTAAGTTTATTACTAACCTTCATTTTTTGTTTTTGTTTATTTTTGTTTCCCGTGTGGGTAATTAGGGGAGGGATTATTTTCACCTGTTTGGGCCTACCTAGACTATAAATTTAAATCAGTAACTCTTGGAGCCTGCTCTAAGAGGGTCTGCTGTATTGATTATCTGTTTAAGTAAAGCAGTTAGCTACACAAGATAACTTTTAAATTGTTTTCTGTGCAAGGGGTGCAATTTAAAAAAAAAACAAACTGTTTTTATTTGTTTATTTCAACCTTCATTTAAAAAAAAATAAAAAAATATTTCCTGTTTGGGTAATTAGGGGAGGGATTATTTTCACCTGTTTGGGTTTACCTAGACTATAAATTTAAAGCAGTATCTCTTGGAGCCTGCTCTAAGAGGGTCTGCTGCATTGATTATCTGTTAAAGTAAGATTGTCTGTTGAAGTAAAGGAGTTAGCTAAACAAGGTAACTTTTTTTTAAAATCATTTTTATTGAGTTTTACAATTTACAAAGCATAGATAAATATTGATGCAAGTTGTAACAGACAATCAGTATCGTATCTGACATATAAATATAAAAAGGAAGTAGTGATATCAAACATATTAAAAAAATATACAGTCATCTCTGTTACAACTCTGGTAAACTTAAACATAGACAAATTAAAGGGAAATGAAACCCATTTTTTTTCTTTCAGGATTCAGATAGAGAGTACAATTTTAAACAAATTTCTAATTTACTTCTATTATCTAATTTGTTTAATTCTCTTGGTATCATTTGTTGTAGGAGCAGCAGTGAACTAATGGTTTCTAACTGAACACATGGGTGAGCCAATGACAATCAGTATAAATATGCATCCACCAATCAACAGCTAGAATCTAGGTTATCTGCTGCTCCTGAGCTTGCCTAGATAAACCTTTCAGCAAAGGATAACAAGAGAAGGAAGCAAATTAAATAATAGAAGTAAATTGGAAAGTTGTTTAAAATTGTATTCTCTATCAGAATGAAAGAAAATGTTTGGGTTTCATGTCCCTTAACGCCTCAGTTTTCAACATAGAGAAGCAAATTGAAACATTTAAAAGAATAGGATAGTTTCCCACAATAGTATAGGGCTTTCTTATATGAACCAGTTAGTGAGTACACCCCAGTGCAATATCACTTAAATGTCAAATTATTCAAAATTGTTTAACCTAACAGTAACTGCATTACGTCTAAGTTTTACAGTAGGGTATTTGCTCTTATGTAAAATTAAAAACTAACAGTTTAGATTTACTATATTAAAAATACCAGCCCCAAAGCAGAAAAATCAATACAACAAAAGTCAGTGCACCTTTCAAGACTGAGATTCAAATCTTTTATTTTTTTTCAATACTTGCATGTCCACCTTTATTTTTGATGACAGACTCAATCCTCCTTGGGATGGAGGAAACCAGTGTCGTACAAATTTCTAGAGAGATGTTCTGCCCTTTCTCAGAGATATTTTTTCATCTCTTTGGTGGAGGGGTTGTGTTGCTCTACCATTTTCTTTACAATAGCCCAAAGATGTTCTACTGGATTCAAGTCAGGTGACATACTTGGCCAGGTCATAGTTTTCACTTGTTTCTCTTTTAGAAACTCCTTTGTGATTTTGACAGTGTGCTTTGGATTGTTATCTTGCAGGAATATTCATCCTCTGCCAAACCTCTGGAGACTGGGAGTCATCTTGTCAGCCAGTATTTTGGTATATTGCAGGCATTCATGGTGCCATCTATAAATGTCATCTCCCCAACACCTTTTGCAGTCATGCAGCCCCATATCGTCACACTCCCATCTCCATGATTCACTGTTGGGACTATGCATTCACTGTAATAATCCTGACCAGGTTCCCACCAAACATGCTGCACCCCATCTGAGCCAAAAAATTGTATGTTGGTCTTGGCCATCTTACCAAATAATGTGCTCCCAGTATTCATCAGGCTTTTCATGTTGGTTAGCAAAGTTTAATCTTGCAGTTTTGTGCCGTAGAGCAAGCAAGGTTTTTTTCTTTGGATGCTGTCCATAGAAGTTGACATTATGCAATGTCCTTAGCACTGTCTGAGCTGTCACAGAAACTCCAATTTCTACCGATAATCCCTGAACCAAATCTGAAGCACTTGACTTGATGCAAATCTAAAGCACTTGCCTGTTGTCTGTTTTTTCAGAGCTAGATTGTGCAAGTAGCACACTGTCCGTGGCGTAATTTTAGGAGGACAGCCACTGCGGCTCTGATTTTTGGCATTGTGTATCGATCTATACCTCCTGATTACTGCTGCAACTGCATTTTGACTGATTTGTAGTTGGTCACCAATCTTCCTGTATCCTTTTCCATCTTTGTGAAGTCTCACAATCAGATTTTTCAATTCCTCTGGCAATTCTTTTCCATGTGGAGACATGATGCAAACTTGCAGATAGACACAGCCCATTTGTCAAAAAATTAGACTGTTCTGGTAACTATGCTCATGCAATTAGGCTAATTGGAAATCATAGGTGTACTCAATTTTGTTTCAGTGATCTAACTTGTGTGTCAGTGACCATAGGTGTATTCACTTTTGTTGCGTTAAGTTTCTACTTTGGGGCCTGTATTTTCAATATAATCTTTCTAAAGTATTTGTTTTTGATTATTTATAATAGGAAATACTCTACTGCTCCTGAGCTTGCCTAGATAAACCTTTCTGCAAAGGATAACAAGAGAAGGAAGCAAATTAAATAATAGAAGTAAATTGGAAAGTTGTTTAAAATTGTATTCTCTATCAGAATGAAAGAAAATGTTTGGGTTTCATGTCCCTTTAAGCCTCAGTTTTCAACATAGAGAAGCAAATTGAAACATTTAAAAGAATAGGATAGTTTCCCACAATAGTATAGGGCTTTCTTATATGAACCAGTTATAATGTAGGAAAAAAAATAAAAGACTTTTACTTTTAAAATAAATAGGAAACTGAGTATTATGAAATCAGATATATATATATATATTTTTATAATATATATATATATTTTTTTCATAGTAAATAAGTAACATTGCACCTTACGATGCTCAACACAATACATTAACTTAAAAACATAATAAAGAACATAAATAAAATAAGAAAAAGAGCGACCAAAAGAATTTTAGTGTAACCTGCATCTGGGTTAGGTCATTACTTCTATCACAAAATTACAATGTAATACACCGGAACAGAGGCAAGAAACAATAAGAATATGAGAGAATATATAAATGTGTTCCAGTTGGGGTGGGGGTAAGGGGTAAGAAGAAGGGGGGGTAGGAGTGGTGGGAGGATCGAAGGAGACAGATAAATGTTGTCCTAGATTCTGTCTAGGTCAATCTGGGAACATTAAGATTAAGGGCTAGATTTATTAAGCCCTTACGGCAGCAAGTTCTCACAAGAACTTGCTCGCCGCAATTTAACAAGCAGCGGTCACCAGACCGCTGCTTCCCTAAACTCTTCACCACCTCTGAACTGGCGAAATTCAATCTCCTCGGTCGAGTCCGACCGAGGAGATTGACAGCTCCTGCCCGCGCGTGATTGGTTGTGTGCGGGCAGGGGGCGGGATTGCACGCGAGCGCAAAATTGCGCTCGTGTGCAATGTTAATTACCTACGGGTAATTTCACCCCGCCACAGGCGAGCTGAGGCGTACAGGGGCGCGTATACGTGCCCCTGTACGCCTCAGCTATGATAAATCTAGCCCTAAGTGTAGTAATACTCCTGACAAGCATAAGCATAGGGGCATGGGAAGTTCCTTTAGATCTGGCTGTGGGGATCCCTATATACTGTATATCTAGGCTTGGGAGCCATTGGGTGTCATACCTGGATTTCCACTCAGCCCAGATCATTTCAAATAAGTTTACTTTTCCAGTGGAAAAGAAAATATTCCTCTCCATTGAGTACATATATGCCATAAGCTTAACAATATCATAACATGGCGCGGAGTTTAGTTTTTCCAGGATCTAGCTATTGAAAGCTTTACTGAAATCAGATATATTAATAAACAGTTCACAGCCATCTCTACATACATCTCAAAGCTTATACGGTATGAACCTAGTTTTTTGTAAGGTTAGGGGAACTAAAACTTTTAAAAGTATGGTTTCCCCAGTGATAGAGAGCTATCTCGCATGAACTAAACTTGATGCGGGAAGATGAATGAAAACCTTATGTTTATGTTATATAGTAGACTGGAAACTCAAATAAACAAATATTATATTGAGTGCAGTATTTTTCAAGGGAAACCATGCAATATGTCTCTGAGCATAATTAGGTAAATGCCAGAGTACTACATTAGGGGGGGAAGGAGTCCAGCTAATTAAGATGGATGCCTGTAAATGAAAGGGGTACTAGAGTATATTAATTGGTTATTATATTAACATAGTATAAATTTGCCTCTTTATAAAAAAAATGTGAAACTGACAATGTATGCTAAAGGCATTGTTGCGCTAGCTATGGGTTGTAGTTAAAGTGAGTGGTGGAGGAATACTTTGAGTCCTATAATATTTCATCGCTAGTATATAGGTGTATTCAAGGGATTCACTCTTGAACTAGGAAATTCGAGATACATATAAACAAATTGCTTAAGGCTAGTTACATAATGTGAGTTGCGTCAAATAGTTAAAGTTATCCCAAGTTACTTAACAAAGATATTTATGTTGCGAGCTATAAAACCATGTAGCTATGGTGACTAAAATAAAGGATCAGTAGTTTTCATATAAATATAAGCTATTATAATTGTATTTTGGTTCTTAACCAGTATAGGCTCTATCAATACCATAATGTTAATATTTCACTTTCTTGGCTACTTAAACCCAGTCACATAGGTATGGGCCATATACCCAGCAACAGGAGGATCAATTATTTTAAGAATTAAGTAGGTCCTATTGGTGGACTCTTTTTTTTTTTTGTTCCTTAGCTTATAGACGTGATATTTCTATCCCTCTTATAGTACAATAAAGTGCAGTCTTAACAGAGCTATGTAGAATAGGGAGAGGGACTATATCAACCAAATATGTTTTACCAATAAAGGTTCACATGAGCAAAAAAAAATTATATATAGCATATTAGTTAGCCATAAAAGCCATAAGAGAAAAATCCTGCAAGGGGGCCTCATTAAGACAATGGGTATATTTTTTTGTGATAAAGTCATTACATAGACTTATCCATTAGAGGTACTGCTGCAAAAAAAAAAATCAAGTTCCCACATGGCCTCTGAAGTAAACATTTAAGATTAAAATAACAATCCACAACCAAATATTTGTTAATAGCAAGACAATTGAAGTAACTTAGAACAGGTATGCATGTCAACATTAACCCTTTGAGAGCTAAGCACTTTCCCACCTATGTGCTAAAGTGATTTAAGGTTTTTCTTAAATTTTTATTTTTTTTAAATATTTGTTTTTAACTTTTTGTATTGTTTTACACCATTGTAAAGGTTAGGCGATTACCTTTCCAACGGTGGGTCTTAGGGGGTCTGTAGCTGCTTAGATGCCTGAGATACAGGCGTCTAAGCAGCATGCCCCCTTTCCCTATACTTTGTATTGTAAATTTTTAATAAAGTTGAGCGGGTGGGAGCCCCCAGATCTCCCTCAAGGTAGGAGAGTGCTAGCGATGGCTCTGAGCCGTCGTTCGCTTCAGAGTGGGAAACTCTGCAACGGCTCATAGCCGTCATTAGCATTTAAGGGGTTAACTAGTATGATGATAGATCATAGAATAGAGTAAGCAAAAGTTCAACATCTGGTTA